>NW_010972556.1:2285306-2344971 GCF_000737465.1 Haliaeetus leucocephalus
GTGTGCGGTGTGGGGGGGGGGGGGGGGGAATTGCTAAAATAGAAAGCTGGAGAGCAGGGTACACTGGGCTGTTGGGAATGCCTGGTCAATTATTAATGGTTATCATAGCATTTTTCCACAGTTTATAATATCCTGGCCATTTTGCCTACTACAGCCAGTTGTACTTCAACAAGACATTCTTCACTTTACATCTTCACCTGTCTCTTACCATATTAAAAGCAAATGACATCAAGCCTGAAGCTTAAACAGACATTTACAAAGTCAGACACAAAGAATAGAGTTGTTCCCATCAAGCTAAGAATCACTGTAAAGCTCAACTTCAACACAGAGTAAAGGGCAAACATCTTTGACCAGCCTTCCCTAAGACAAAGCAATACTTATATTACAATGTTCCAAAATAAAACTACCATAATGAACCTTGTCCCCAGAGGATGACAGAAAAAACAGGCCATGCATAACAGACTTTTCCTAGTTCAATTAAGGCACAACAGGTTGGTGATTAACAAACCAAAGAGGACTCCTGAAAAGCAACAGGAGAAAGGACCCTCTTGTCCATGTTCACAGCCTGAGGCTTCAGTGTGACTCTCCGATTGCTACTTTCTGCTTTCCTTGCTGTTGACCCCTTCAATTCTTACAGCAGAGAGACCGAAATCCAAAACCACAGTTTCAATGTACTACAGCACCTTGATTAACTCCCATTTCACACACCAAGAGATAATTCTTGTGGAAAACATATTATGTCATTAAAGAAGCTGAGAGAAAGAAGGCCAGCAGCCTAAGCCTCCCACTAACAGTATTTCTAAACTCTCATTTTGCTTTGCAGCCTTCATCTTTTACATGTGCTTATGTCCATGCTTTTCATTGTAATGGAAATTACATATTTTTTTTCATATGCAACAATAGTATTTTCCAACATACACCTTAACTGAAGTTGAGTGCATGGTTCAGACCAAACCACTATCACCTAAGACAAACTATTACTTCATTGAATAGTATCCAAACTGTGGACAATGAGGCAGAATTCTAGAAAGAAATAATAGACTAGTAACCATCTGCCAGTCAAATAAATCTTCCTTCATGTTACTTCTAGCTAATCCATGCAATCCAATATTGGATGACAAAACTGTTTTGTCAAAAACTTCAACTAGAAACAAATTGACATGGGACAGGGGAAGGCAAAAATAAATATTTGTCCTTATTTCACTCAAGCAAAATAAGGGTTCAGGGCAGGAACCAGTGGAGAGTTTTCTGTCAACTGTCAAAATAAAGCCAGGCTAGAACAGAGATCAGATGTGGAAAAAGTTTCTGTCAACATAGTTAAATTTTGGCAACACGAAGGCTAGGAGTGCAGTAACCCTAAAATAAAGGCTTCCTACTGACTCTAACTATAACTCTAATAGTTTGTATTACGTACAAACATCCACTACAAGCAACCTGACAACATTATCTCACGATTATGCACATATAAGCTAACAATTTTCCCTTTGTCATGATCATAAAAAAGTCAGTTCTGGATGGGAAATGATGAGACAAAAGAGACTTGACGTTGAAGAGGAAAATTTACTAAATTTAAATATTTTTCCTTATTCACAATGGAAAAAACATGAACTAGTAGGGAAAGTATTTCATTCTCAGAGCCCATTTGAAGGTCAGGAAAGCTGAAGCACTAACTACCAAGAAATAAATCACTGGGACTCATTATAATTTCTCTCAAGCCATATCTTTTGGGAAGACTACAGGAAAAAAAAATGCTTGAGCTAAATGATAGCAAAAGACATCTATAAATGTCAGAGAAATCCAGACAAGTTAAACTGATTAAACATAAGGTAGCACAGTGAATTACAACGCTATCATTCAAACCAATCAAGGAAGTGAGTGTTATCTTTGACAAATTAGTTAATGTTAGAACAATCTAAACCTCTCAACCATAATCCCTCCTCTCTGATTAAATTTAAGTGATTTCAGCCTTCAGTGGTAAGCACCTTCTCTCTAATTACATGAGCATGTAGTTAGCCTCTCTGAAGAGCCTATAAGAGCTAGCTGCCATAATAAAAATGTAAGTAAGCTGAAAGCTTTGTAACAGTGTAGGTGGGTTGCAAAACAAGAGGTTAATTTGTTCTTGCCACAGGAGCAACAGTGGGGCAGGAGAAGAAAGGGTAAATAGAGTGAGTAAAGTCAGCACAGAGTACTCTTAGAAGCTACAGTACTTCCTGAAGGCAACCATGGAGCCACTGAATACCATCTGAAATAGCTTTGCACAGAGATGGATCAGCACAAGCATCCCCCCCATCAAAACTCTCATCTCCTGCTGAGGTGAATGGCCAGGTTGGTCAAGGTGAGGAAAAGGTCCCATGACTTGGTAGGGCATGAGGTAGGGAGGGTGTAAATTACAAGGTGTGAGAAAAAGCTTAGCAAGAATCTCAATACAAAGTTCTGCAATTTGGCACATTTGTTGTACCTGTGTTATGTCAATGGAGTATATTGAAAGGACATATTTTATGTAACATTTGTTAGTGTTGTTAGCTTCCAAAAGTGATTTTTTTACTAGCCTTATGCATAAATAAAGAATATATTCAGGGACTTCATAATTCATTATCAATGTTTCAGGATTCCAGTACAGACTGAAGGGTTCAGCAGTCACAGAACTGCAACTGTTTTGATACATCACAGTAATCACAGGTAGTGGTAAGAATCCAAATTCAAATCCCTGAAATTTTCAGGGTTCAGATTATTTTTGAAGGAAATGGTGACACAAACTACTGTTAACAAATTCTCCTGCACCATAAGTTCTACTTCATCTGCATGTAAGAATGAGAGATGTTTTTCCAAAAGTCAAGCAAATCCAGATTCTAATGTATTTGCACATCTATCTATTCTAATGCCATTTCTTTTAAGAAAATTAAATAGCAAGGCACATGTCTAACAAAACTACTGCTTTTCTAGAAGAAAGGGGCTGCTTTCAGGTATTTGCAGAATAAAGCTATCATTGCAAATTACCCATCAAACCAACATGCACAGCCCCAGGAACTCGGGGTGCGTCTATAATCCAAAGAAGAAAGCTGCTTTATACTTTTTTCTTTTTTGGCTTGGTGATTGTGATTGTTATCCTCCCTGGACTAAAACCAGGGAAGATAAGAAAATATAAGGTTTAATATCAGCTAGTGGCTCAAGTTCAAGCTAATAGAGGACATTTGCGTGAAGCTGAACTTCATTGTTTCCTGCTCTATGCAAGTTTTTGCCAGTCTGAGATAAGAACTCCTCCCTCCACTTTGCAAATCAGACATACCCAAATATATCAACACCCCCAAACTGTTCCCATTCCCGAACTCAGCAACTAGCTCCTGGGGCCTTTTAGATAGCAGAGGGATAAAGAGCAGGGCACCCAGCCCTGGAAGCCTACTGTGTAACTGCGTATTGCCCTGCTGTTTCAAGAAGCTTTCCACCCCCACAGATAACCAGAGCTCCTAGCCTGATCAAAGCTCTATTGCCATAAGCACTTTCTATCGATAATGTACTACAGCCTCATCCAGTCTTTTAAATCAAGACCCCAGAGAGAGGACAATCATAAAAACATATCTTCCCTCCCTCACCGCCGAATGCGTATTATGGCCAATATAAATTTTCAAAACTCCACATAAAACCAGAAAAGAAAGGCAGTCTTGGGACTGATGCCAACACTGTATGCTGTTCATAAAAGTTCTCCATGTAGAAAAGGTCCTGTTTCCAGTCAAGACAATGGGGAAATCTTAATGATAATATCCCTTGCATATTTGAATTCTTAGGGCAGAAGATTTAGTATTTATGTGCAAAAATTTCCAAAACCTAAAACTTACTTTGCACAGGTGAAATCAAGAACTACTACTTTGCTCAGCAGTTGATACAAACCACAAAATGCAGTGTACAGTACTGGTGATGAAACACTCATTACATTACACTTAAAAATAAATGTTATTTATTTATGCCACATCTGTGAAGTCCACACAGTAAGGAGAATGAACAGATTGCCCAAAGTAAGGAAAAAAGTATAAACAAATCATTATCAATGAAGTCCACCTCATAATTCCACTGGCACAGGGTGAGGGGTTGAGGGGGGAAGTACTTTTGAACTCAAGTTTCTCCTGTTTAAATGAAGCAATGGGCAATGCTTGCTTTTTTTTTTTTTTTTTTTTTTTTTTTTAATTATTTGCTCCTTTGACTTTTTCCTTTTCTTTCTTTTTTTTTTTTTAAACAGGACCAGGAAAAGTCATATGAGCGAATTTTAAATCATGCATGCAAACATTTATTTAAAACATTATTAGCATTTTATTTTTAAATAAATGTGCATTTATACCTATTTATTCAATTCCCATTTTTTACACATTGGGCACAGAGCAGTCCTAATTTTACAACAATCTCATTAAAACTTCAGCTCCCAATAAGGCAAAAGCAATGTTTAGAGTTCATTTGGAAACAAATTCAGAAGTATCTAAAGCCTTTCTTAATACAATGCCAATTATTTGGAAGGCAATACATTTTATTAACCAATTCTGTTAGCATTGGTATGCACATTAAAGTTTTCTCATATTTCTTACTGACCCATCACTCTGAAATTAGAGCAAGTCAAAACGTAAGCCTTGATTTCTCTTAACAGTCTTACCTTTTCAAATGGCTGCAAGCATCTAATTTGTGATGATTCCCCAATAAGAACAAAATGTGTTTAAAAACTTGGAGGAGAGGGGAAAATCACTTTACTTCTCCTTTTGTAGCTTAAAAGAACCCCTAAAACACCTTTCTCTTTTTATGTTTTTTAAGGTGAAAAAAAAAATCACTCAGAAACAGCTAACATAAATAAGAGCCAATATGCAAGGTATGTTAACACCCCTGACAACAAGGATTGGTGGAAAAAACATACCTTTCTGCTTTAAGAACAAGCATGTGCACTTTTAACTAGTAAAGGCTGTTTTTTTTACTATTTTGTTGGGTTTAACTGTTTCAGTAGGTGCTGGAGATGCCAAATTTGCAGAGGTTGCACATGTGTTCAATCACCTTAATTAGCCTAAGATTTTGCCCTCTGAAAAATTCCACTAACATGAGTGAAACTAAGCAGTAAGAATAAAAGGGCAAAACGAATTCTCAAAGAACAATGATTTTACTAATATAAATATCTGCCGTGCTCCATAGCATTTGGGTCTACACCCTCAGTTCTTTCCCTGCAGGTCTTACTCTGTAGGACTAAAAGGAAAATATTAAAATTATGAGAAGAGTGAGCTAGTATCAAATTATAGTACAAGAATGCAGATCCCAGTGTCTGCAATGATTGTGGTACCATCTAGTGGAATAACAATAGTTATAGAAGCAGTAACTGCAATCTGTAGGCCAAAGGGTAGAAGGAGAGTTTGAATCTATAACTGTGCTATTTTTATCCCTCCAGCAAAGGAAAGTTCACAGCACAATAATATTTTGGAGGCTCCATGGAATTTCTGAGAGCACTCATGTTACAGCACTAAACTGGTGGCACCTAGGAGAAGGATGGTTTCCATACCAAAGTGGTGTTAAGTAACAATGCAGTTTCAAGAAATGAAGTGGGGAAACAATCACCCCCACTCACCTGCAAAAGATTTGTTTAAACATGCTGCTTAAAACATCAAGCAGCTGATGAATGCCAGTCAATGTATTATGAAATTATAAACTGCTCTGTTAGTTTTAAGAGTTTTATATCAAAGTCTGAAAGGAAAGCTTGAATTCTATTCCAGTTTTCAATTTTCTACAATGTGGACTGCTTGGAAAAGGATTGTACCAGAGTGATCTGGTAACTGGATTTCCAGACAAAAAAAAAAAAAAAAAGAAAAAGCAAAGATTTAGTCTATCAAGGCTTTGGTAAAACGTGTCATAAATACTGCATAGGAAATTACCATTGCTGGAGAAAACGGGCATTGACATAAAAATTATAAAATGGATTCAGACCTGGAAATAAGAGATGACAATTTCCATTGAAAGAAAAAGTTTGGGGTTTAGTGTCAGTCTTCAAACTTTTTCACAAAACAGGTGATTATGCTAATGAAACTTGGTAATAGCACAACTGTATGCAGATCTTCAAGTTTTCACAGAACTGGTGTCCTGCAGACAGCACTATCACTGTAGAAGAAAACTAGAATATGAGAAAGGAAGTTGCATGATCTCAAAATTTAAACTAGTAGAAATGGGCTAGAATTAAACAAGATTTGCAGTGAAGACTCACAGGGAAGAAAAAAAAAAAAAAGCCAACCTGCAAAAAGCAGGAGAATCATCAACTAGAATTGTCCAAGAAAGAAAATAAAGGAAATACACTGAAATATATTAAATCAAAGGATGATTAAACCATGCCTATGCACAGAAAATGGCAAACTTGTTTTCACAGAAGGTAGGGTGTACAATATTCAAAACAGTGAAAGGCATTGATAGAAGCTGCATGCAATTCTGACCACTGTTAAAGAAAACACTGATTTGAACTGGAGCAGGTTCTGCTAGGATGATGTCAGAAGTAGAAACAAATAGTAGTATTAAAAAATGACAGGACTATAGGGTATAGTAGCTCTTTAAGGACACATCAGAGGCATAAAAACCTGGAAGGAAGAAAAGCTGTTAAGAGTGAAGAACAATGATGGCAAGTAACCAAATAGGTATAGACCCCTCACAAGTGCATTATGAGCTGCAAATGTGTTGAACCCTCTGAGGTCTGGGGTTGAGGACAGACTTCATGTACGGTGGAATGTGAAACAATCTAACGAGCTCTATTTTTACTGAGAGGTTTGTCAGACGTTGGAATAGGCTGCCCAGGGAAGTGGTTGAGTCACCATCCCTGGAGGAGTTCAAAAGGCGAGTGGACAGGGTACTTCAGGACATGGTTTAGTGGGCATGGTTGATGGTTGGACTTGATGATCTTGAAGGTCTTTTCCAACCTAAATGATTCTATGATTCTATGAAAATGGAGCTGGAAATGCTCATATAATATCGCTGTCCATGACAGATGGAGGTTGGAACTGCTGATCCAGGAAGTCTCTTCTCTTTATGTGTTATATTTCCAGATTCTTCATTTTCATTCTAGATTTGCAATCCATCTCTAAGCAACACCTTGGAAGGAGTAATTCTAATGGCAGATCCTGAATCTGCACTGGTCCTACAGCAAGCATACAAATTCCTGCTTCTGCTTATTAACTTTTAGGCAGCCATTGATTTTTATAATGCATTTGATTTTCTCTCTGCTGAAATTGTTTTTCAACAAGGTGATGTAGTATCTCTTCACATGTTCAATTTCCAGACGGACTGAGTTTCATTACTTACATACTTAAATGGGCCTTTAATCAACTGACTTGATCTTTCTTATTTGGAACTTCATGCATTTTGATCATACAGTACAGAAATGAATTGTACTAAAATTACAGGTCACCATGAATCTCTCTATGTGATTTTCTTGTCTGTGCTAGCAATAAGATTCTTCTTATGGACTGTGATCAGAATGGAGAGGCAGTAATCTCAGACTACACAGGTTTCACTGTTAAAGAATGTTTTAAATGACAGCAACCTAATAGCCTCTGGAGCTCTAAGAAGTTACATTTGTACAAAAAGAGACAGAAAAATGTTAATAAAAAGATCAGTTATGCAGCCTGAATACTGAAATATTTGCATTTCTCACTACAACAGGTTGTTTTAATAAATGTTTGAATAAAGGTGTACAGATTTGAACACTAATGGATTCTTCTTTTGTACACATTCATTTACTGCAATAAAGGGGATTGGAATTAAGTTTTCTACTGTATCTGGAGAATTTAGCTATAAATTTATGCTCATAATTCGATGGCTATTTATTGGAAGAACTTTTATTTATTAGGAGATTTAAAGAGTATTAGCCAGGTTTTCTCCAATTATAAGAATGCTTTACCAGATGGAAACTAGCTTTCACTATCTGTAACACCTTTCTTTAACTGAACTGAAGTGAATATTCATTTCTACAAAATAGATTTAATCTTCTATAAATGCAGAGAAAAAACCTAAATAGTATCTCAGTATTTTGATTTCTGAATCATGAAACAACTCATTTGTCATGTGCTTTTCCTTCCCCTTTATCCTTTTCTTGTGCAAAGAGTCTTTTGGTAGGGTCTTTTCCAGGTATCAGGTGGCACACTCTGACACATTTATGTATATCCTGGGAGACAAACTGAAGAAATGTGTTGCAAAAAGATTAGGGTTTGTTCCTCTACGTTTTTTTGCTCCTGCAAAATACCCCTGCTTTCCCCAACAGAAAAAGAGTTCAGGTGACCTGGTTTTGTGTTTCTAACAAACTAAAAGCAGAAGCAATAGAATAAATCAGAGAAGAAGGTGTTTCACTTAGGGTTGGGGGTTTTGCCCCCAGCTTGAGACATCATGTGACACAAACAGATCAGCACTTCAGGTTTTTTGGCCTCTGCTATAGAAATATCAGGCCCAGAGTCTACTTGGGTTTTAACAGAGCAGTCGAGCTCCCTGCAGTAGCACACTGACAGCAAGTGGGACTCGACAGCCTCTCTTGAAGGTGTAAAAAGTCAAAAGTGTGGCTCCTTGCCCTTCGCTGGGGAGCATCATTTGAATCTATGCGATACGGCATACAATCAGTTCTGTGACAGCTGCAATGGTGGACTCATCTGCAACTCATTTTATGTGTGTTGTTCGCAGTTGCTCTTTTTGCAGTTACCTAGTGATACCCGTAGAGGGTACTCACGCATAACCCAGAAGTTAACAATGCCCGGACTGGAGTGATGCTTCTTGGCTACCTGTAGCACCGGCAGTACTTTTACTGCGGTTTACAGTCTGTAAGGTTGCTTTGAGGCAGATCAAACAGACATAGATAGCACTGCTAGTCAAGAGCTTTAATTCTAGTTTATAATAGTCTCCCCCAATTCAAAAATAGTTATACTTGAAGTGTTGCTGGTGTACGTTACCTACACAGAACTGAATGGATGGAGCCTTGTTCATACTCTTTCTATCCCCTCCATCCCCTTCCACCCCCTTCTCCAAATAAGTCAAGTGCTGAATCTTTCAAATTCAGATCCTGAGCCACATCCATCTCAAAGTATTAAACAGACACCCCTTAGAAATGAGACTTTTGTTTAACCTCCCACTTCCCCCAGAATTTCCCCAGTACAACCCTTTTTTTGAATCTTCAAACATCCTAGTAACCATTACAGCATAACCAGGTGGGCATATGTGTTTCAGAGGCTCTGCCAGGTACTTTTTGAACACACATCCTTGTATTTATTTATTTTAATGTAATTCTCTGAAAAGCAACAAAACCTCCTTACCCTCAGCCCTTTGGCTCTTAGTTGATTTATCCAGGATACCAGAATTTCTTCTCTACTTTTTTTTGCACAGTCTGTAGGTTCTCTTTCTCTGTTTCTGCAAGGAAAGTTTTCTACAGCTTGCTACAAACAGCTTCCAAAGCAATTTCTGCTAATTTAAAGTCATATAATAGAGATTATATGAAAGAGTAAGTTCTTTTAGCTCAAACACTCTGTTTAGAATAGGCAGCCATTTGGCCAGAATCATTCCTTATTTCTTCTAGGAAACTATAAAATTGTATGTGACATAGTCCACAACAAGAAAAATTGCTGACTTAATTCACACTGAGCATTAAAGAGTTCATAGTTGCAGACCTGAACCTCACTACATCAACAAATGTGTTCACATTGGCTACTATTATACACAGCTTAAACAGTGTCACTGCCCTGTCCTTTCCCACCGAGTCTACTGAGGCAAAGCTTCCAAACTGCTGACAGCTTTAGAGGCACAGGGAAAGAGCAGATCAAACATACTTGCCAATTCATACCAGCACACTGCCTTTCCTTAGGCATACCCTCTGTATAGCACAGCTGGGACTCCAGCGTTCTGGTGACACATCCGACCAGAAAAAGCACTCATTCCAGAGAGGAAGCATTTATCTCTATGCCAGCTTGAGTATACCTTCAGTCTGAAAACGTGCTAGCTCCAGTTCAAGAAACACCACAAATCACTGACTGCTAAGAAAACATCACTGTATGCTGCCTTACCTCTTTATGCTTTCTCTGGTGGCTCCTGTTGGCTATTAATACACACTGGTAGATACACAAGTATCCTTATACAGGGTGGCTGTCACAAAGAAGACCACAAAATTACCTGCTCTCCTTATCAGGAAAGTAGCTAGTTACCACTTGGACCCACCTTTTCACCTTATGAGAGCAACATTAGTTTCTATAAAGTATGATGGTATACAGGAGATGTGTTGGTCGGGCTATCTCTCCATCTAATAGGACTCAGGGCTGGGACAGGGGACACTGCAAATGGGTACACAGCAGACAGTGAGTAAAAGCAGTCTATTATCTTTCTGCAAGTGCATAGCTGAATTTTGCCATCTTTAGTTTTCATACAGACTCACTGAAGGGCTTTATATGGACTGCAAATATTTAGTAACAATAGCATACTAGTAAAATGCTAATGCTTCTCTGCACATTACATACAGTACTGTATATTGATTTATTCATCCAACAAAAAAAACCCAAACCACCAAAACTTGCCTAGGTCTTGTTTTCTTACCTTCCAACCCCTTTTTTTACTTTCCTTCTGCTGCAAATAAATAAGTGTCAAAATGAAATAGAAACACGATAATTACATAATTATTTAAAAGAAATCCAATTTCTCGAATTAGTAACATCCTACCTTCAGCATAGCATAATCAGTTTTTTTCTCAGACATCAACAACACTAACCACAAACTTTTCCATCCTTAAAAAATCAGGGTCTTAATCGGGATATAAATCATGCTTTTGAATTGAATCACCTGGGAAAGCAGCAAGCTTACTGGAGCCTTTGCATTTTTATCACAGGAAAAAAAAAATGGAATCTGCAGCAGATGGAATCTGTAAATTAATCATTCCACATGTGCCACGGTAGGCCAGACCTGTAAGAATATTTAGATACTGTGAGAGAAGTACTCTTCAAAATCATAGCAATTACTGTAATTGCCTAAATGTATACACAGAGAGATGTACCAGAATTCTCAAAAACCTTCAAATATCTGAGCATCCCCTTATGCCACTCTCACAGGCAATTTCAAGGCTGTGAAAGTGAGGGAGTAAGTAGAGAAGTAGTATAATTCAGCCTCCCCCAGCAAGCAGGTGGGAAAGAGGATTGTAGAGTATCTCTGGCCTTCAAATGCTCTTGTTTGGGCTAGGAAGGACTGATAAGTGTAGCAAGCATATGACCTCTCCCACCCGCTGCTTCAGGCAGGGCTGGAGGAAAGAGATGTGCTGGATCACCGTGTGGTGCTTGCTGGTTTGAAGGAATCACAGAAAGAAGTACAGAGGTTAACTTGGACATTCAGGCTTCCAGCTACACCATGCAAGACAAATTGTCTGCTACAGTCAGCTACAGAATTATGCAGCTGTCGGTTGTTACAGGGTTTCTTGTCCCAAGCACTACTCTCCACAGGCATGTCTGTGGTCAGCATCTCTCCACTGCAAAAAGGGCAAGGAGTGATGCCTAAACTCTCAGCCTGAGCATAAGCATCCAGACAGTTCAGGCTTACCCTGCCATTAGTACAACAGAGACAGAGCTGAACTGTCCCATTTGGTGACAAGTGCCAACTGGCTATTCCCTAATGCAGTGGTTTGAAGTGTTTACTAAATATGCAGAGGAGACAGCTGGAGCTTGTAGACAGGGTAATGAGTGTGTACCAACAGGTGCATGCCTTCAAAGGTCACCTGCAAGTAGATAAGCTCAGTAAGCCACACTCTTAGCTGAAAATAAACAGTAGAACAAAGAAAGCTGCTATTGTAATTTCAGCACTGATTTCTAGTGGAATAGTCAATTACTTAGGTTTTATAACCAGATTCCTTGACTTTTGAAATCTCTCAGGAGATGCCACATCTTGCAGCTGGCTCTGTCTAGGTAAATGCATTATGGAGCTTTTGGTAAAGGCCTCAAGTAAGTCCTGTATCCACACAGGACAGTAGTCTGACTTCAATTTGCACATATTTTGCAGCTCCTTTGCTCTTTAAGCACCAGAGTTAACAGGATGAGGGTCAGCTGCTAAACTCTTAATTGTTTTCAAGCCTAAACCCCTTTAAAATTACTGCAAATCCACTGTTCTTGCAAGAAGTTTAAGGTTCTTGCAAGTCAGCCACAAAGGCAATACTGAGGATGTTTTTGCAATCCTAACCAAAGACTGGGGATTCAGAGCTCAGTCTGACCAAGTCCTCAGTGATGCTATCTCCTTTCAGGACAGAACCAGCACCTGTTACAATCAAATTCTGGCTTTTGTATTTAGGCCATCTCACAGAGACTACATTTCAGTTCATCACTGAAAAATTTGACCTTGGTCCTTACTATGCCTTAGGTGAGCAGCCAGCTGCTGAGGTAGTGATCAAAGGCATTGACTGAAAATTTGGGTATAAGCAATTAACTCAAGCTTGTCCTACCAATCTGGTATAGCCAGAGAGTGAACATAGTCTTGTGTGCTATTGCAGTCATGGATAAAGCAAATGATGGAGTTGGAAAAATTCTCATGAGACCCATACATCTAATATATGTACAGAAATAGAGTGCTAGGGACTTCTGAAATACGCTGGTAGTGCATATTTTTTTGTAAGGACACACAAACTTTTGAGATACAGTTTGAATAGGTAGACAGTAAAGGGAGTTAGAAACGACTGCATTGGTTGGGCCCAAAGGGTTAGGGTTGTAATCAGCAGTACAAACTAGTGGCCAGTTACCAGCTGTTTAGCATTTTTCTTAACGAGCTGGACAGTGGGAAAGAGTGCACTCTCAGCAATGTTCACAGGGTATTACAAGAAGCACATTAGATACTAGAGGAAAGGGTTGCTATTCAGAGGGACCTTAACAGGTAGGAAAAACAGGCTGACAGAAATCTCATGATGCTCAACAAAGTGAAATGCAAAGTCCTGCACCTAGGATGCAATAGCCCACACAATGGTACAGGATGGGGACTGACTGGACAGAAAAGAGATTCTCAGAGCAGTACCTGGGAGTTCTGGTAGACAAAGGGCTGAACATGAGTCAGTGGTGTGCCCTTGCAGCAAAGAAGGCTAACTGCATACTGTGTTGTATGAACAAGCATACAGTCAATAGACTGAGAAAGAGATTATTTTCCTCATTCAGGCTACGCCTGCAGTACTGAGGAGCCCAAAATTGGAAGCAGTACAAGACGGACACTGACATCTTGGAGCAAGCCTAGAGAACAGCTATCAAGATGGTTGGGGCCTAGAATAGATACCATACAAAGAGAGGTTGAGGGAGATGTGTTTGTCCAGTCTTGAGAAGGCTCAGTCTGGCTCTTCACGCTGGCTACAGCTCCCTAGTGGGAAGGTGTAGAGAAGGTGGAGTTTTACTCTTCTCAGGGGTAGAACAAGAAGCAGAAGACATGAGTTAATACAAATTCTGTATTTATATTCCATGTAAGGTACTAGTGCTTTTGGTCTAAGTGGGACCAATTTTTCTACTTGTATTCAATATTAGCAACAAAATTTGTGTTATGAAGATGCCACTCAGCAAGAATAAGGCAACAAGAACCTGATCCTTGATTGAAGAATGCTATTTATTTAAGCAATTACAGTTAGCTTTTTTTTATGAAGCATAAAATCAAAGAAGTTTTATGCAAGCTCCTGATAACTTTCACATAGGAAGGACAACTCAGTCCAGTTGGATTTATGAAGTTATCACAGTTTAATTCAGCTCTGGTCAAATGTAGCTGTGACTCAACTAAATTAAAGGATAGATCTAAAATAAATTTCATTCTAAAAATGATGCATTCCATCTGCAAGAAAGAGGCCTTGTTAAAGCAGTAGTGGGCTCATGTACAGCAATCACGTCTGTATCACAAGGATACTATTACTTTGGGAAGTAAAGCAGAAAAGCCTGCTTTTAAAGCCGCATCATGTATGCACACAGAACAAAGAAGGGATGACCTTCAGTACATCTCTATTTAAAAATAACCTCCAAGACCAAGGAAACACTGTTGAACTGTCTTACTAGGGGCTCCCATGAACTCCTCCTTCAAGCAATAAGCTTTATCATTGACAGAAGGAAGCACATCTACAAATGCTTTGGCTCTCCTGATAACTATGCAGACGTCTGAGGTCCACCTGGCACAAAATGAAATGATGTCTTGATCCTCAGCATTAGCTCTGATCATGGGTTTGCTCTAACATCCTGTGTATATGATCCATTAGAGTGCCACTTCTCTCCCTCACAGCTAATACATGCCCGAAGAGCTTCCTCCTGAATAACAGATCTTTCCATACGACGATGTGTACACAGGGAAGGGTGTTGTATTTTTGTATTGCATAAATATCTTCCTTAAATGCTGTTATGTGCACAAGGTGTTCTTCATTTTTGCTACAGAATGAATGTTTCACATCCAGTTCCTTCCCCTTTCCATTTATGCAGGAGCAGCAAACAAGACACCACTGATGTGGTTTGTGTTGCTGACCGGAAAGACATTTTTGTTTTGCTGCTGCTGGCTAGTTCAGCTGTAGTGCTTGGAGAACTCCTGCATGGCATTCCATAAAAGACAAAACACAGGTGATTGTCATCCCCACCACGCACATACACACATTCTTCCTCACTGTCCCTGCAGAGAGTCTGTGCAACCTCTTTCCTCTGTTCACTACCAGCTTCAGAATCCCTGCTGTGGGGTAGTCTGAGTTTCACCTTTGCATGTATCTTCATTTTTAACATATACATGATTGTCATGCATCAGATCAAAGCAGATTGCCTTCATGAGTATGTTTGCTTGAGGAATTTAAGTTTTGTTGCAGCAGTGCTTATATCTACATTAATAACATATCTAGAAAGAGTTCAGAATTCAACACCAGCCCCTATGGAATGAGCCTGTGGAGGGAACCGAGGAGCCCAAGAGTTTTCACTGACCGCACCTACAAGCAGGTAGAGAGAAAGTCCTCCTCCCCAGAGTGTTTAACCTTCTCAGTACATAGCATATCCCATATAGCAATGCTTTTTGCTCAGTAAAGGAATGATATGGGTCTGTAAAGCACAGCCTTTTTATTAAATCAGTAAGAAGTGTAAAACATAGCTAGACTTTCTGATTACAGCAAAAGTGTAAAAGTTACTACTTTTAAGAAACTTACTCTGCTGGTCTTTCAAAGAAAATGAGGCAATTGACACCCTCCACCAGCTCGCTATGACAAAGTCAGCTTCTCCCACTCTGGTTTATTCAAAAATGGTAATTTCTGAGTTCTCATTTGGAACAACATTTTAAAATATCAGTTTAACAGCCAAGAGAAATATGGCTGAGCAGGCCAAATAGATACATTTGAACTCCATTGCTCTGAAAATTGGGTGGGAAAAGACCGTTATTAATCCCCACTCATCAGTCTGGCTATTTTAAGACATGTTTGTCTCCTTGTTACTATAACAACATTTTGGTTTTGCAAGGGGTCCCTGCTTCATCTATTCCAAGCATAATTTGGAAGTCTTATTTGCCACTTGCCTATATTCAGGAACGAAGCTGCTTCTTTGCACCAGGCGAATACTACCTACCATAAATGAAAATATACATACTTGGAGGGTAGGCATAGGCATACGTAGCTTCCCTACCCATGTTTAATCCCCTGCTGGAGTTACCCATGCAACAGGGTAATTTCCACCTGTAATATAAATGAGGAGAACTATCTTTATTTCAGGGAATCTACTCCAGCAAAAAACCATAGATATCAGGGACACTTCTTCTAGGAAGGTAGAATGGATGGCTTTTGGACTGCTTCCACCTCTGTAAAAAGGAGAGTAGCGTACACCCTAGGTAACATCCAGTCTGTGCAGAAGAACTTGCAAGTACATATGAACAAATGTAAAAGGACTGAAACATCAACAACTGGGATGTGAAAAACAATCTTTGTTCCTATAACCATTCTGAGAGTTAGGGGAGTTGAAAAACAAATTTAGGAAAAGAACTTTAAGCTAGCTGGTATTACTTAACTGCAGCGGTATGACTCACATGACTGGATATTAAACTCATTGGTTACAGACTACTTAAGAAAGACAGCAGGGATATTATATGGTTTCAAGTTACAAACAATTCAGAAAGACAGGACCTTGATTGTATACTAATTAATTCGTGTACTAAATTATAAATCACAAAATGGGATAAGGCTGAGAAATTGTAATAGGCTATTGAATAGGCTGAAGAAATAGAAATAGAAATCCCCCTACTTGCTAAAACATTCAGGAAAAAATGTGTCCATCTACAGAATGTCAATTTAGGAGGTTTGGGTGCTGTGTAAGTACAAGTAGATCAAGGACATGTAATTATACTGATGCTTTCCCCATGTGGAAACAGAATACAGTTCTGATTAATATGCATACTGGGTGTTTTAAAAGATCCAGTCTCTCAAAGCTGAAAACAAAAATTAAATGGAAAGAGATATTTAAGTACAAAGAACTGGAAGGAATTACCTCTGCTGCTGTGTGGTCTTTCTAGTGTCACAAAAAACATGTTCTCAAATAAGCTGAGCATGCTTCACCAAAATGTCTACTCCACCTACTCCATATGTTACAGGCTTCAAAAAAATACAATGGTTTCTGCCAATCTGATATGGGTAGAAATTCTTTTTTAACTTATCGTCTGGAGATTTAATTTTGAGTACTTGGGAATGTATTAAGCATCTATAAGGCCTTTAATATTAACAGCACCTTACCAAGTATCCCTCCTGCAGTTGTAGTCAGTTACTAAGTATTTATAGGAAGCCGCGCTTTGCCTTTTTCTGCAGCTCATAAACAATGATGATAGAAAAAGTTAACTCCTGCACCACAAGGTGATCAGTAAAAATCCTGTAGAAATCCTAGGACTGATACAGTTTGGTATCAGAACAAACGAATTTGAAAAGTAATTGGAAACTGGTGAAGAAGGCTTTCCTAGATGCTCCAAGCTGACAATTGTTACTGAAGGTGGCTGTAATTATAAAATACAACATCAGGAGGAATGAAGATATTTGTAACAGCTGAGTATGTATGTGGCTATGGAAAACACTGGGCCATCAGAAAGAATAACATTGGATAAAACCACAGATAAACAAAAGGAAAGTTAAAGAAATCACTGAAACTCCATGGCCATTAAAATTAAAGATGAAACGGATGGAATTGGTTGAACTTACCAGACAAAAAATCTTAGCCAATATTTATAAATATGGTAAAACTATTGTGCATGTTAACTGCTGATAGCCACCAACAGAATAATTTATACATCAATGTTTTTGTATTGAGTTTGGAGTGAAGTTGAATTTGGAATTAGTTCAACTTCCAGTGAAAATCACATAATTTTTATTCCAAAAAGGATTGAGAGGATCTTAAATACTCTATAAACTGCATTTTTGTCAACTTACAAAATGGCAAGCTAACATCAGCTACAGGCAATTTCATGGAAAGACTGTTCCATTGGAAAAGTATTACAATGTTATATAATAATGGATGCAAAAAGTCTTGGCTTATGGAAACCCTGGGTAGCTGATATATCAGAAAAACTACCTGTGAAGGGGAAATGGGTGTTTCTAATGGGATCAGTTCAAATTCAAATTTGATGAAAACTTATAAACTCCTAGCAATATCTGCATTTATCAGTATAATTCATTGGAGAGGTGAATGAGATGTGAACTTATCAGTTATATAGGCTGGCCTGGGTGACTTCTTAAGATGTATTCATTTCAGCAGCATCACTTTAACACAGCTAAAAGCTATGGCATATACCTAGAAACACAAGCTGCAAGGCACGCTATTAGGGTAGAAGGTTGTATCCTGGAAAGCAGCAACCCTAAAAAGCATATTCAAACATATGCTGCCTGTGCAAGAAGCTAAATGCAATTCTCAGATGCATTAGCAGGAAACCTGAAAGTGGGAGTAGGGAAGTAATTTCATACAGAAATTACAAAGCCTCTCATTAGAATAATCTTACCAGATCTGGTATCAACACTTTCTTTTAATAAAGAAGGTGACAACTTGGAAATTTTTCAGATAGACCTGCAATAGTGATTCAAGGAATTATGGTGAAAGACTGAGGAAGCTCAATCTATTTTGCTTGTTCAAAAGATGTTGTAAAATAGGGCAGAAAATTTCCAGTAAGATCAGAGACTTGTGTGTGAGCACACTGTACGTCATGAAAGATGCAGTCTGTCCAGGTTTACGGTACATGGAAAAATTAGTTGAACTCCAGGCTTGTGAAAACAGGATTTTTGAACCATCATTGTTTTCTAAATTTCTGTTGGAAAAATAAAATAATCTATGGAGTTTGGGCTGGAAGAAGTCAAGAGGCAAATTCTTCATACTCCATAAAAGTATCAAAGGAAGACCCTTCTGACAGACAGTGTATCTGTAGTTTAGAAAAAAAAGGTATATTTTGATTAAAAAAATGAAGAATATTTTTTGCCTTTTGTCCTAGTTTGGAAAACAAGGGAAAGTTCACCAGTCCTTTATCTTTTGAAAAGTTTGTTGTTGAAAAGTTGTTACACATCTTGAGAAATGGAAGAGAATTTTAGTGAACAGTTTGTGTATAACAAATAAATTTTATACCCTGCTAGCATATTGTATTTATATCATATTCAGAACCTTCACTTCTAAAAACAAAGCTCTGTATTACCTAAGTAAAAGGAGAAGTAGTTACTAGTGCTCATCTTCTGATCATTCAGGACAGGTCATTACTAGGTGAAAAAAGCACATTTGCTTAAACAAAATATTACGTTACCAAGTGAGTCCTCTTACCTTTCCAGTAATGGCAAAAGCATCCCACCCCACCTGTATCATTACTTCACTAAGATTTGGTGAGGTAAATTTACTACCATTCTTAAAAACATACTAATTTTCCCTGGAGCTGAATTACAGAGTGACTAGAGCAAAAGAATGGCAAAGGCATGCAAGAAGAATATGAAGTCACTCTGTTTAGGACTTGTAAAAGAGCCCTAGGATCTTGGATTTGCAGTCCGATGCCTGGAAACATAAGTAATTATAATCCACAGAGGAAAAACATAAGAGAAAGCAGTCTTTTGTGGATGTCACAAAGGAAAATCTTGTAAGGAACACTTTCTTTCATGAATTTCCCACTCTCGGGATCTGAAAGCTAAGTCAGGAATGAATGGTTTGAATTTGCTTATGTATGTCAGCAGCTACTCATTTAATAATTACTTTTGCAAGCAATGAAAGAGTAGTAAATAAGTATTCTCAAAACTACAAATTAGCTTAAACTAGAATTTTGATTTATTGGAGGCCTTTGTTGTTCATATACAGAAATATTTGACTCATACAGATGATTTTCTTTCAGCACAGGGAAGATGCACTTCTTTACAAACACATGCAATGTCATTTAAAAGTACACTATATATATACGATGAATGGACCGTGTCTCTGCATACAAAAAAAATCCACGGGTTTTTTTAGACAGAATCTGAATTGTCATCACCACTGATTTACCTTCAACAATAAGGCAGTCTGTTTCCTGTAGCACAGCGACTGTGAGTGATGTTGAGTCAGATTCTTTTATCAGATACAGTGGCATGAATTCAGGGTTACTTCAGTTACAAATCAAAGTAACTAAGAGCAGTATTCAGTTTATCATGCTTTTGTTTTAAAGAACTTCACATACCTCATGAGCCCTTGAAAGCCTACTCGAATTGTTTTCTTAAGAAAATATATCTGCAGAAACATAAAGATATAAGCCTATGAAGGTACATTAGTTGTGTCCTTGTAAGGGACTGCACAAACAGAACACGAATTCTTCCTGAAAATTGTCTCCTGTTGGAATTCACAGTCTGAGACTATGGAACTTTTTCTGTGATGACTTTAAACTGTGACTTATGTTTGGTTTGGTGAAAAATGCCAGATTTGCTCTTTAACTATTTTTCTTTGTATATTATAGTGAAATTTCTTGATTAACAGTTGCATTATTGTATTTACCACCGCCTATTTTCTGTCCTGTGTGGAAAAAACATGTCTATGATCCTTTCTTACTTCTTTTAAAGCTTGTGTTTTTAGATAAGCAATGAAAGGGAAGAAGACACATACCTTTTTTTAAAAACATGAAAATGCTCATTAGTAATCTTTTAAAGTGAGATAACAGGACAGTTTTCCTGTGTAGGAAATACCATAAAAGAATCCAGGAAAAATTATCCGCTGAGAGTGCAATCACATGGTTCCCATGGGGAAGGAAAAAGGCTGGTTGTTTAAGGTCACAGTTCAAGGGACAGAGCAGTTGATGTCTGTATCCCATCAAAGCTGAGAGCTTGAATTGAGCTTGTAAGACATTCTAAAATTACACCACAGTGACAAGATGTGACTGCATGGATGGGCCACAAGGCTAAGAAAAAAAATGTTTTGTATGTCAGATTGTTCCTAGGGAAAACAAATTATTAATAATATAGTAATGATTTTCATAATCCAGGTGTTCAAATTTTAGCTGAAATATATTATTATAAGGAATAACATTTTTGCAACTGGCTGTGATAGCACTCTCAATGTAGAGACATGCACCTCCAGTTTTCCAAACAGAGCATGTTAAGAAAATAGTTTAAAGGGCAGCCATACGAAAACTTGAAGAACTTCTCTTTTTGAATCACAGCAGTCTGTAAAAGAAATTGATTGGGAAAGAATAGGGGGTTTATTTCACATGGTTTCCTCGATATAGATTTTAGATGGCACTGAAGCTTCATTTAACAATATATTATAAAATTGTAATTGAGGACAATGTGATAGTATCATCAGTTGTTTAATAGTATAGAACTTCCACTTGAATAACAAAGTAAAATTATGACACTATGCTCTATATGAATTTTGGTAAATGAGAATTTATATTTCCACTGAAAATATACAAAGTGATCATGTTCAGCGAGATCTGTAGCTGGTGGGCAGAAGCACATTTCTATTGAGATCACTGGCACACATTTTCCTGGATCATGGACCCATGATCACTGTTTTTGGAACTCTCCAAAGAAAAGGAAAAGGCCTGGGGAGACCTCTCTTTGCTGCATACCTCTTTTCTACTCTCACAGCACTGATCATTTCAAAGCATTGCTCTCTGAAAGCTGAAGTTCAGTTTGTGCTTATTCTCTTAACCTGATACCAATTCCTCCCAGTTCAGAGGAAAAACTGAGGTATTTGATTCCAGTTCATTTCTTGGCCCTGTAAAATATTTATCAAGGACTCTCGGAACAAAGAAGGAAACTCAGAGTAACCAGTGAAGCGAGATGGTCCATGCAGGAATAGTTTGAGGCCAGCCAACATCTCTCAGCCACTAAGTGCCTGTCTCCACAGACTCAAGTCTACTGACAGCAGTGTCCTTTGCCATCCTCCTTCATCCTGCCTCCATTTCCTTTGAGTGGGCATAAGGGATTGATGAAGAGGTGAAAGGAAAAAACCACAACTGCAGTGTCAACACCTGGAATGAAGGATGGTGAAGGGTCAGTTTGTGATTTTAGCCGAAAGAATATAGAGAAAAAGGTGGAGATCTTGCCTGCATAACTAATGGGTCTGTTCTAATAACAGATACATCAGTTTGCTGGTTTCAGTTTTGATTTTTGCGTAATTGCTATAACATTTTCTTTCAGAACCTCCTGCCAGCTGGCCATGTCTTCCTCTGCCTCTTCTACACTGTGTAGAAGTCCAGTGTTTAAAGCAGCACCCAGGGTGTAAAATAACAGGTTCACACCTCCTCTGATCAGCTTGGAGGAAGGTTTTGATTTCTTACTTGTCAGGTGAGCATCCTAAATTTTAAACAGTGCAGTATGAAGTGGTGGGCCTACCCCAGCCTCTCCCATTGAAGGAACAGCAAAATAAGAGACTGAAGCAGCAAGGGAGAAATTCAGAAGAGGTATGAGAGGAGGAAAATGGAAATGCCAGCCTGAAAATCTCAGATTCCTCAGCTCTGTTGGAAGGGTCCATTGTCACCAGTGCGTGGTGACTATTGATGCCATGGTGACAAAGACATACCCATGCACTCAAACACATAACTGGGGAGCTTGCCTAATGGGCATAAGGAGGAAGAGATGCTAATGTAGGGAAAGAACAGTGTATAGACCTCAGATCAACCATCTTCATTCCTTCTTTTCAGCTGCTGGATCTGGTCTTCAGGCTCAGTGGTACCTCTGCCTTTACCTCTGACCTTTGAGACTCAAATCACAATTGTTTAAGTGCAGGAAAGAGAAAATCATTAAGGTAAAATATTTTTAACAGTGAACTGAGGAACACAGCACTGCCAATGAGGAAGGATTTATCTAAAAATAAAATAATCAAGCATCCTAGAATAACTTCCAGAATGTGTCGTTTTATAAATGAGGACTACCGGCACAACGTCTGTATCTCAACACATATTGTCTAATACATACAACTAAATAAACGTTGATAACATCTAGCCTGACAGAACAAGAATAGGAAAGCCTATGTTGCAACACTGATTTTATATATTGTTCTACTTTTTTTTGTTTTCTGCAGGTGCTGTCAGCAGCTTTGCCTATTCTGAGAGGAAAATTTCCAAAAGTCACTCTTTCCCTGCCAGCACAATGTTTATATTCATGCTACAACTTGTTGGCATATAATACTGAGTACTACGAATGATTATGGACTGGTGCATTTTTTCTTAATGAGAGACATATTCACAGAGGATTAATAGTGGCCTTTAATTCTTGTCCCAAAGTTATTTTTCATTTTATTTGTGCAAAATATAGGAAATTCAGTACTTACAGCAAGTTTCTACGTACTTAACATTAGCCATCTAAAAATTAAAAATTTAGTATAAACCATTTATATAGCTTCCCTTTATAATCAGTGATCTATCCATCTAAGAAGGCATGTAAAGTGAATTTTCTTCTAACAGTTCCTGTGCCTCTGCAGTGTTGGTAGAGGAAACAACTAGCTCCGAGTACCTGTTCTAAACTGCTAATGCTAGGTGAGATAGATCCCAGCTAGCTAATGGTGGGGTAATATATACCAAGAGAAAATTGTAACATACAAATTATATTCATTACCATGGGTTAAGACTGATTTTCTCTCTTGAGGATCAGTCTTAGTCTGGTAAATTCCCATCGAGTATGTCTAGAAATTAAATGAGAAAGAACCTTATTTGAGTTTATGGAGCAGATCCTTCCAAATTCAGCTGCTTTTTTAGCAGACCAAAGAAGCAATGGCCAGCAGGATCACTTTTCCTGAAGAATAGCCACCTCCACAGTGTTTCGACACTTAGCAACAAAGATAGTATTTCCTTCATTCAGTTTGCAGAATACTAATACATTATCTTAGAAAACACATTGCTAGTTTGGATTCTTTAGCTGCATAAATTACATGAGAGCAATGGGCAACACTGATTGTCTAACTCTTTAGTGACAGTTCCCCACAAGAAGTGATACTACATGGGGAACCAGAGTATTTGTGTAATAATTCGTGTCTACATGCACACAGGCAAAGTAGTCAGTGGTGTCCACGCTGTGCACTCCCTATTTCACCATCGGAATGGCAACAGAGTTGAAAAGGGCATTTGAGTATGAAAATATAAATATATAGATCCAATTGTTGCCTTTCATGTGCACAGATAGTTGCACTAAGCCACAGAGTATTTTCGATAGCTCAGAGACCGTTCCACTGTTGCACACTGTTCCTTTACAACCTGACAGAAGTTGATTACATAAACATATCCTTTTCCCAAATGCTTGGGTTGCGTGTGATTTAACCTTTAACTCCTGCTTGTTGTTATAGGTGAGATGTCAAATATTTCTTGTGAGCCTTTGGCAAGGGTTTGGATATGTTTTCATCACTCTCCCCCTAAGTAACATAGGCTGCAGTCAGAGAAGCATCGCGGGGAGCTCTCCCTCCCCCCATCCCTCTGGCCACTTCCTCCAAGCTCAAACAGGAAAGTAAGGACAATGCAGAGGGACCAGCCACGGCCTCACAGTAAATCTGCAATTACTTGAAATGTCACTTCCTGTTTTTGAAGCTTACAGAAGAATAAATACCCTTCTGGGCCACGCTGCAAAGCCAAGGGGCCCCAGCATGTGCAGTCCCAGAGCTGCTGGAGCTGGGAGCGGCATGAACACAGAGCCACGCTGCTCGGCCAAACACCCTGACACTTCTGGGGTGACAATCAATTTTCCTCTAGGGGCATATAAATCCTATTTGAAATGTGTAAATGGGATTTTATCCCAACTAAGGCTGCTACTTTTGCCTTAGAAAAATGGGCTTTGACAGGGGAGTAGTTTATACACATATTAGTAGCCAATTTTCACTGCCAGTCCATATGGAGTTTACTTTGTCAGAAGTCTTGGGCAACAGCAGTCCTGGTCACTTTGTCCTTTACAAACACCTGTATAACTGTTTTCAGTAGATCCTGCTGAAAACACACACAGAGTGTTCCTTCTAATGTTTGGGGTGAATTTTTTCCAGCTGTATGCGGTCTTCAATCTGGGTTATCACAATGACATTCCAAAGTGTGCTTGAGCATGGGCTGCAGAAGAGGCAAGAATGGGTTAAGTCAACACTAGCTTAACAGAAAGCTACTTATAGAACTGTGGTGTTAGTATAAAGGATATTTCAACTCTGTAAGCATTGTCCAAGCTGTTGAATAAGAATTTACAGTAAGTTTTGGCATTACATGCATGCTTTCCCAATCCCATGTGTTTGTAGACCAAGTTCTGTGTTTTGGAGAATGCAGAAGAAAGCTCTGTGAAATTTTTCTTCATACCTCTAAGAAATACAGGTGCAGTTCCACGCCTAGCTGATCATGCCTTGCCAGGTTCAAATACATTTAATTCATAAAGCAATATACATGCATGTTTCATTCCAACCCATGATCTGAGAACATCAGATCAGGCATAAGGGGGAAGCCAGTGCTGCTGGTTTTCAAAGGCTGACAGTGGAAAACATGTTGCCAAAGTGAGCAGATATTCAGTCAAGTCAGGAACTGTTCTGTAGAGTAAGCATGTGTCACTTACTGCCTAAACTGTTTTCAGAGAAACCCTACTTCAAGAAAATTGCTTAAAGTTCTCCAAAAGTATTTAAAAATACTTTCTGGATGTTCTTCCTGGAGGACCCTAATGAACCCAGAAATTCAGCAGAATTTTTCATGTGTTGCTGTTTTCCTTATTTATATTTACCACTTGTTCTTGCTGCTTTTATCTAAATAATCATTAAAGAAGGAAAACAAATGCAGTGAAGATATGAAAAATCTTAATGATTTTTTTTTTTTCTTTTTTGGACTCGATTGTTTTTCTGATATCAAAACAGCATGTACAGGACAACCAGGTGATCAGGCCCAGTCAGCATGGGTTTATGAAAGGCAGGTCCTGCTTAACTAGCTTCATCTCCTTCTATGACCAGGTGACCCGCTCAGTGGATGAAGGAAATGCTGTGGATGTTGTTTATCCGGACTTTGATAAAGCCCTTGACACCATCTCCCACAGTATTCTCCTAGAGAAACTGGCTGTTCATGGCTTGGATGAGCATATCCTTCACTGGGTAAAAAAAATGGCTGAGTGGCTGGGCTCAAAGAGTTGTGGTGAATGGAGTTAAATCCGGTTGGCAGCCAGTCACAAGTGGTGTTCCCTAGGGCTCAGTTTTGGGGCCAGTTCTCTTTAATATCTTTATCAGTGATCTGGACGAGGGGATCGAGTGCACCCTCAGTAAGTTTGCAGATGACGCCAAGCTGGCCGGGAGTGTTGACCCGCTTGAGGGTAGGAAGGCTCTACAGAAGGATCTGGACAGGCTGGATTGAGGGGCTGAGGCCAATTAATTGTATGTGATTTAACAAGGCTAAGTGACAGGTCCTGCACTTGGGTCACAGCAACCCCATGCAGCGCTACAGGCTTGGGGAAGAGTGGCTGGAAAGCTGCCTGGCGGAAAAGGACCTGGGGGTGCTGGTCGACAGCCGGCTGAACACTAGCCAGGAGTGTGCCCAGGTGGCCAAGAAGGCCAACAGCATCCTGGCCTGTATCAGAAATGGTGTGGCCAGCAGGAGCAGGGAGGTGATTGTTCCCCTGTACTCGGCACTGCTGAGGCCGCACCTCGAGTCCTGTGTTCAGTTTTGGGCCCCTCACTGCAGGAAAGACATGGAGGTGCTGGAGCGTGTCCAGAGAAGGGCAACCAAGCTGGTGAGGGGCCTGGAGCACAAGTCTTATGAGGAGCGGCTGAGGGAGCTGGGGCTGTTTAGTCTGGAGAAGAGGAGGCTGAGGGGAGACCTTATTGCTCTTTACAACTGCCTGAAGGGGGGTTGTAGTGAGGTGGGTGTTGTTCTCTTTTCCCGAGAAACAAGTGATAGGACAAGAGGAAATGGGCTCAGGTTGCACCAGGGGAGGTTTAGATTGGATATCTGGAAATATTTCCTCACTGAAAGGGTTGTTCAAGCATTGGAATAGGCTGACCAGGGAAGTGGGAGTTGCCATCCTAGGAGGTTTTTAAAAGACATGTAGAATGTGGCACTTGGGCACATGGTTTAGAGGTGGACTTGGTAGTGTTAGGTTAACAGTTGGAATTGATGATTTTAAGGGTCTTTTCCAACCTAAATGATTCTATAAAACATGCCACAAAACCAGTTTGGTTCCTGTTCCAAGGGAACCCAGACAGGAATCTCTTCAATTCTTTCCCATGGGGCAGACAATAGAGTATGTCCCGACTCCTTCCAGCTCACCTGCCTGCTCTGCAAACACCCAGTGAGGCACTTGCTGGGGCGTCAGAGCTGCCAAATTCCCACAAAAGTTTCCTGCCTCTCTGGGAGCAGCCTGAAAAGGCTGCTCAGCAAGGGAGGGTAAGCTGGGAGCTGGGGGGATGGTGAGGCTGGCAGAGCCATGGCCTTGCAACAGCAGCCTTGTCTCACAGTGACCAAACAAGATGAGCAGGGAAGGTATCTGTGTGTTTAGAAAACTGAGGCCTTCAAACACAAATCTCCTTCTATAACACTGTTTTCCCCAGCCGGCCTATTTTGCAGATCACCAAAGCAAGCGATTGAGGCTTCCATTGTCCTGACCACTGGTACAGCCAGGTGGGACTGACACAGAAGTCTAGGGCCCTTTCTCCTTCACTGACAGTTTCAGCATTTTGGGGTTCCATCCCATGTTTAAATGAAACCAAATTTCAAAATACTAAACCCTCCATTCCACAAATATCATTACAGAAAACTTTAAATTATATAACCACTGCAGAAATGCAGCTGAGACTGCTTGGAAATGGAGTCACACACCATGTTTTGCATTCACATTTTTACTTCATATTTTCTACCCTAACAATCATGTTTTATTCCACTTTTTCAGACAGAGAGTTCTACCAGTATTCCTCTGATACTATTAGGACTAAGGCTTCTTCCTGTGGGATAGATTTTCATGTATCAAATATATCCATGCTGAGGATTTAGGGTGAATAAAGCCCTATTTATATCCCTGCTTAGCTTGTGACCACAGCCATAATAATGAGAGCAGAGGTGACTCCATCAGAAAATCCTTGCTATTGCGTGCTTTTGCAATTCAAAGCAGTCATTTAGGAATAGAAATGGAAGTCTTGGAGCCATACTCAGGGCTCTTTTTTCAAAAATGGCATGAACCTCTATCCCTGCCAAAAATATTAGAAGGGTTTTTTTGGAACTGTGCATTGTTTCCTGCCTGCTCACCTGCTGGCTCTGGAGGCTCTGTCTTCTGAGACAAACTTATCACCAAGATCATATTAAAGTTAGCAATGCCAAGGTTTCCATATTCCCCAGTAGGGAGCTGGAGCCACAGTTCTACTGAGGGCTCTCAGGGTCCACTCAGCTGCAGAACTCCTATGAAATACTTTGAAATAAGGATCCTAGCATTCTGAGACTTTCCAAACCTTAGCTGGTAAACTAGAAAACTATAAGATTCCCAAATTAAATTTGAACCCTCACCATATTAGAAACTTCTGCTTCCCATTGCAGGATGCTTCAGCTGTGGCTTACTCAGCCAGGACTCCAAAGAGGTGGAAGGTCTGAAAGATGCCAATTGTTCCTGGTTTCTTTAGCAAAATAATTTAAAAGCAATAATATTTTTCCATAACTATAAACCTAAGAAATTTCCTTTCTGAAGAGAACATCACCATTTCCAATAAATTTGGGGTTTTTAATTACTGTAATTTCCTAAGGACAAGAAATGCTAATTGACCTCTTCATGGCTTATATGCTTTAGACTTCAGGGAAGTCTGCAGGGTATTTTTTGTTGCTGTTGTTGAATAAAAATTAAAAAAAAAAAAGCCAAAATGTACAGAAACAGATGCACTGATATTTAGGTACGGATAGATATTTAGATATGGATTTCCCAAGACCCAGTGGGTTCCACCATTTTAAGTTGGAATCGCCCATGTTGTTCCACAACAATAACAGTTACATAGAGCACTTGAAAATCAGAGAAACAACTAAAATTAATGACTGCAGAATTCATAGGAGATACCCTTTGGCTAAGCACAAATTATTTGCTTCAGAGAAGGACATAGATTTTTAAGAAAAATTGATTGACTGAAAACGTGTGTACATTAGGTAGAAAAGCAAGGCAGTATATTTCCCCTCTAATTCTCACTACTTTTAACACAGGTGTATAAATACCTGGGACTTTATGGAGTTCATCCTTACCTGTAGGGATAACAGAGAGGGGATAGTCCCAACCACGGGGCCTAATAGCCTGCAAGCTTCTATTGGCATCGATGTGGAGCACAAGAATAATAGTTACGAACTAGAGTGCTCTATGTATGTGCACAAATAGGGGCTGGCAGGATCCTGCCTTGATGTTACTTCAGTGCTTGCACAGTTACAATAACAACACTTTTTTGTTTTTCTAGGTGCATTTCTTTGTTGATGCTTTGATTGTAAAAAATACATTAAGGAAGAAGGGGGTCATATAAGGCCAACTTTGAAGTTGGAAGTGTCCTACGCTGTAACAAATATGCCTGTCAGCATGTTACAGCAACACATAGCACAGGCAGGTATCAGAACCATTTATATAGGTTTTAACACAGCTCTATCTGCTCTGTGCTGCTCACATCTTTTTTTCTTTCCTGTACATAAGAAAACAGCACATTTTTTTCTTGAAAATCCATATTCTGTTTTGACCAGGTACAAAACTTCTTGATCTGAAAAAACCCAATGTGAAATTGTCATCCTTTGCTGTCACATTTCCTTACTGTTTTTTAGCTGGCTGTCACAGCTTGATCCAGTCTCCATGTAAGCAGCGGTAAAACTGGTGCTCTGCATTGCACAGCTACTGCAATATTACGTGATTGATATAAAAGCACCCAGTGCACCTGCAGGGACTAAAGACAAGATCTGAATTCTTCATATACGTCCCCCTAAGAACGAATCCCATACCTGACCTCTATACTGAACATACAGTGAGCTTTTGAAGAATCTGAAAGTAAGAATTAAAGTGTACCTGTCTGATAAAGATTATAATCCTTTGAACAAGTGTCTTTGAAAGACTTTTTATTTCTTATTTCATTGTTCATATCTGGCTTTTTCAGACTCACTAAGCTACCCCACAGGTATTTATAACTGGGAGGAAATGCAGAGAATTATATTTAGCCAGACATTCATTTCTGGGGATTTGGTCAAACTGGAGTTCATACTTTCAGACACTCCCTTAAGACTATAATATGATCACCCTTCAAAATCAGAGGATTTAGGAGACTTGGTGATTCAAGAGGCTTACTGCTAGGAATACAATTAGCATCTGCAAGGAATGCTAATTTTACTGCAGTACTCCCATGCTAAGAATCTGTAAGAGCAAATTCACTGTAATAATCATTGTATTTTTCAGATTAGTTCTAACTAATAGATTTAAAACGCTTCCTTTCTAATACACTGGTTTAAGTGCTGTCTAAATCATCAGTGAGTTTCAGTATTGTCTCATAGCAATTCCATGGTTTAGTAATGTTCAGTTAGGCTTTAATTTAGGCAAATATCTACATTCAGGAAGTCGTTGACATAATTAATTTTATTTTTAAGTACTCACCTAGACAAAGGTCTCAACTGCTGCTCTGAGCTGATCCACACCAAAAAAAGCCATCATTAAATTTGGCATTTAAACATCAGCTTTTATTGATTCAGCCTGGAAAGTCTGTACAAATAATCGGATGGAAATAAACTCCTTTGTTTCTCACTTCTGTGACTACATTAGAGTTTCCTATTTTTATTATCATATAAGACCATAGTTTGTTAGCCAATATCTCCCAGTTAGCAGGTATCCCTACCTTGATATTAAGTAGATTTAACTTCTTTATGGAGGCACAAAGTTTAGCAATATACTTTGTACTGTTTTGTACTGTTTTCAAATGGATGGGGGTGGCTTCTCAGATTTCAACATATTCTGGAGAATATCCAAGACCAGTCATAAATGTAAACTAGCAGATTATATAAATTCCATAAATTATTAAGGGTCATCATTAGCCAACCTTTCGCCTCATTTCCATTTCTTTTTGACAGGAATAATGACTTTGTTATGAAAATCTTTCAGAAGTATAGGAATGTGAAAAATAGGCAGCCTAAATCTGTTTAATAAACTAGTCATGGATTAAAGTCCAGCTACACTGTAGTTTATGGGACAGACTGAGTAGTATCTAATAAGCACTTTTATAAATAACAATCAAGCATAGGAAATAACATAAATTCTGGAAATTGCAATTTGTTACATGAAGCAGTATGACCAAACTTCTGCCAAAGTTGGCTTTTGGGGAGTATGGCTTGTCTATTTTGCATTACCTTTCACACAAAGAAAATCAAATGCAAGCTTCCACCAAAACTCTCTGTAAGAAGTAAATGACCTTCCTATTTTATCTGGGCTGCTAGGTAGGTGATCCAGTAGTCCTTAATTCACTTGACAACTTACTTCTCTAGACAAAGCAGGCAGTAAAACAGGAATTATCAGCCAAGACAAAAGTTTGAAAAGTTCCTGGCAGGACAGAGTAGGAGGAAGCCCTAGTGTGATGTAACTCAACATGGCTCCGTTGAAATCACCAGCTGAGAACCTTTTTAGCTTGGTGAAGATTTAAAACAAATGTCTCAGAACATACACAGCCTTTATGCAGACTCGAATAACATAAACTTTCTTTTCAATTTTGACCCTAATATGGTTTTGTATTAAATTGCTTATCTTATACTAATGGATTGCATGTTTTTTTTCCAGGCTTGACAAATAGCTGCTGCTCTTTCATGGTCACTTGAAAGCGCTGAAGCTTCACCTAGTCTAATTATGACTAGTTATACTAATTATGCTGTTAGTTTATACCTATATCTTTCAATGGAGGCATGTTACAGGCTTTGCCATTGTACTAGTTCAGTCTTTGCATTTCACTGTTAGCAGTGTGTGTGAAAATGCATGTGAAATGAGAGGTGTTTCCTGGGCTTGCCATTGCTTTGAAAGGATGGTTAGACGAGTATGGAGAGGTGGCCTACTCTAAAAGGGAAAAAGGTTTAAAAATACATATTCTATTTATTGTAGATTTTATTTCCTCAGTTCTGGCATTGGTAATATTCTTCAGGAAACTAAATGATGTCATTTCCTTTCTACAGGCAAGTTACATAAATGCTGGAATACAGCCACTTCAAACAGCCTTCAAACAGATGGCTGTGTGTATACATGCCAGAAAGTGAGAGCAGCCACTTGCAGTAAAAAATGTTACCCCACACATGGTATAATGTTTATTTTATAACCTCTCTCATGGACTTACATGGCTCATTCTTCTAATTTTTCCAGGCACAAATCCCTTAGGAAGTGGCTGTAGAATACTGAAGCAAAATAAATTACTATTCTATAAATGAAATAACTTGAGCAGAACAAAGCTCAATATCTCAACAGATATCAGCCGCAATAGGTATCAGAGAGCAGAATACAGACAGACCTCAATATCAAACATTTTGTTTGTTTAGTTACTCCAGGACTGAACTTTGAGTAGTAAACCAGTGAGACTTATGAAAACCCAATTCAGTTTAAAGGTTTCATAAAGCTTGGTAAAGAACTTTAACTGGAGGTGTGATAGCTGAAGCCCTTGAACACAAACCCATATTTACTGTAACAAAAGAAAGCCCGTCCATAAGGCAATGACCTAAGGCCAGATGCTGTACTCTGCCACATAGTGAGGAGGAGCAAACAGAGAAATTTGGTCCTTGGAAACACAGCCATGAGGACAGAATCCAGTATTGCAGGACTAACCTTCCTCGAAAAGCTCATGCACAGGACTGTGAGCAGCTGGGAACTAGAGTGGTACACATCAGAAAAGAGAAGGAAGACAGCACAAAGGGAGGGACCATCCTACAGGATGCACTGCCACCAATCCCAGTAGACCTACAGCCAGCACAGCTCTGGAGGTAATGCTGCTCCTGACTTTCTTTCATATGTCCCTCCTCACATTTTGCCGTGCTGGGATGACAAGCAGGCACTACCAGGGGGTCAGCTGCAGCACTACTCTTACGGTGTGAGGAAGACTCAAGGACACCCTGAAGGGATAGACCTAACATGAAGGAGGAAACAGGGAGTCCACCTCTGGGTGTTACAAAACCCCATGATGCCTTCTAGCACCAAAATCTTCTGGCTTGATAAAACCATGCACTGAAAATAGTGGGTGGGATTTTTTTAGAGGATTTTGACATTCTTCTGATTCTGTTAAAATCTAACACAATGGAAGAAGTCCCTAGCTTGAGAAGGAGTGGCAGAAGGCCAAAGCACAACACTTCTGAAGTTTCTATCCAGGCAGTTTTGAGGCTATTTTCTTTCTTGCCTTCATTACAGGCAAAAGTATTACTCTGGCTCCAGAACTGTGACCTCAGTGTCATGCCTCTGCCATGTGAAAATTCCACTCTTGAATGTGGCAGACTGGTTTCCCTCAGGTGGGAAAAATCAGTGACAAAGGGGTCTGGGAATATACCTGTAGTTTAACTTGATTTACTCATTCACTGCAGCCCGGTAATGGAGGCAACCACAAACCATTACAGGCAATTTCCTTTTTCAAAAGTTTCCACTCATACAGCAGTGTCCAGTTCCCAGAAAGCTTTTCTGTCCCAGGAGTCCTTTCCAAATACAGGGAATAAAGTAAAAAGGAAAGCTTCTGCTGGATGCCACAGCTTATTTCAAGGACCTTTGCATAACAAAACAATACAGCATTTCTTCAGAGTAGATAGGGGCACTGCCATTTGAATTCCTGGTAGTAATAACAAATAAAGTCTCATGATATTGCCAAGTATCATATCAAGCTTGTTGGACAAGGGTCAGTGAGGTTTCCAGGGGGCTCTGATTGAAGGCAGAGATGTTTCACTCTCCCTCCTTGTTTTCGGCTCCCCAGCCATTACATCTCAGGGCTGAGACCTATTTTCTGGGATGCTTTACTCAATTGTAGAGGTTGAAAAAAAGCAGCATTGACAATGCCAGGATCCTTCCCCACAGATCCTTGCGGGGTCCACATGGGCAACAGCTTGGCCTGGCTGCAAGAGAATTAAAGGTGTGTTGCCTGCTGGAACACAGCAAGTGAGAGAGCAGCCTGTCTCCAGCCCCTTCCCTGTCCACACTCTCCAAGAAAAAAGGCCATGCACACAGCAGCATCTTGCCCTGGAGGAAGCAATGCAGCAGACTGAAAACAGGGACACAGCAGGGACAGGCAGTGTAAGTCAGAACAAGATCAAGACAAGACAAGTGCAAGATGAGGCATATGACTGATATTGCAGATATCTCAACAATATCAATGGCAAATAACTTCAGCATCACTTGATAGCACAGTACTTCTATGCAATGGGGTTATTGTCCATCACTCCTGCAAGTTACAAACTTGCTTGCCTGCTAAGAACAGTAATTGTGAGATTCTGTGTAACAGTGCCACAGCTGTCAAAGCCTGCTATGCAATTCCATTCTTGGTTCAAACACTAGGATAACAAAGACCACCCTACACCACAGCAGCAAATGGCACCAACCTTACTTTAAAAGGTAACAATCCATTTTTAATACCTCAGCATCACGTTTTGCCTCCTTGCGCTACAGCCACACAGGAAGAGAACTATCCTTAAGTACAGATACATCAACAAAATGAAGTCCCAAACCTTAGATTTCAGCCTTTTTACGAGACAGAAAAAGTTGGTCAGAAGTCCGTAAATATTACGTTGGCCTTTGACGCCCAATTGTATGAAGAAGGCTACACAAGAACAGGGTGTCCTTTTAATTCTTTACAATAGTGATCAAAGCTAGCAGCGTGGCGTAAAGACCCTGCGCAGGCCAGTTTCAGGTTCCTCCACCCTCCTCTAAGTCTGTCCCCAGAGAAGGACTCCATGCAATAGTCTGCTCTAGGGCTACCCCTGGAGCAGCAAAATCCAGTGCTATCTCTTGTCAAGGTTGCCAAAGCAAAAATTTAATCTGAGTCATTTGTGCAGTTTGCCTTATTGTCCAACACTGCAAGGGGAAGGTATGTTCGCTCTGGGTTTGTTCTGTGTTCGCTGTGCAACAGGGACGAGGAGTCACTTGGAAGAAGGTACAAGCAGGTGCTGGGAAATGGCAGCTCATTTGTTTCTCTCATCAGCAGCACTGTCTTTTTTCATCTCCAAGGAGACTGATTGATCCTCACTGCCAATGCACCAGAGACACAGAAATCCGCTGCAGTGAAACCATGAGTCAGAAGAACTCCTCGATACAACTTGAACTGTTAAAGAGCCAAGAATCAATACACTCCACCGAGGAAACAGAACAAAACATACCAGCCATTGCTGCAATCAAACCACTACTTTTTTACTACTATTACAAGTTCTTTACTTAAGGTCTTGTGACTGTTTGGAATGTCAAATGTCTCCATTCAGGATGTTTCTCGCCTGTATTTTGTATGTATTTGATTGCAAAAGAACAGTTTAGAGATCCTATTACTTTAAGGTAAAATTGTGTCCTCAAATGTTTTTATGCTTCTCTTGGGCTCTGCTGCCTGAACTCCACCAAATAGTCTAATAAGTTCCATATGCACATTTTTTTGAAGAACACATTTTCAAAGCAGCAAATGTTTTGACGGATTGGCTCACGGCGAGCCTGAATGCTGTTATGCACATCGTTTAGCATTCCACAAGGCCCCCACTGTTAAATTCTGGGAATGTGGCCAGAGTGACCTACCTAATACTGCACCAACTAGCTTTTTTAAAAAAAAAAAAAAAAAAAATTCTTAACCATTGTGCTGCACTAAAGCATATTTGGAATTTGAATATGTATTTGCTACCCTGGTAATTTGTGTTTGAGGTGTGTGGGAATTAGGCTGACACATAACCAGACTCACAGAAAGAATGTTTTGCATAAAACTAAAAATATATTTAAAAAGTAGCTCACACACTTCATCTAAAGCAGAAACTGGGGCCCCTATCTTGCAAGAAGTTAAACACCACCTGAGAAGTTGAGCCTCCCACACACATTGAGCTCAGGCGAACACGAGCATGTCCAACACTATCGAAAGAACAAACCAATTCATTATAAAGCTTGACACTTCATTCAGAGCATAGTGGAAATATTTAAGAGAATGCAGCAAACACATATGCCTGTAATTTAGCTATATATTATGAGTGCATCCAGGACTGGAAAAAAAAATGCTCACACATTTATTTTGGTTAGGGAAATGTTCTAATATTTTTTCAGACTTCAACCCCAGCTTTGATTTTTCCATCTCCTTTTTCTAGTGGCAATTTGTTATTTCTCTCTTCATACACTACTCTCAGGTCAAAACATTCTGGAAAGCAGGTGTAGTTCTGTTAATTTCTTTACGTGTTGAACACAAGAGACTTGAGCAAAGTGAGAAACAAATTATCATTTTAGTACTGCAGCCTCTGTTCCCCCATGCTGAAACCAAATGACGCTTACTTTTCCTTCAGACAGAAAGAAATAAAGGAAGGAGTTATAATGCATTTGTTTATTTGGAAAGGGAAACTTCCTGACCTAGCATACTTGTTCTGTGTATATAACCCACATAAAATTCAATATTTAACATTAGGCCAAAGAGAGAAAAGCAGTAAGGAGGATATGTGGGTGCTAGGATATTCCATGTCTCTGCAAATACGATGAAAGGCAAGGCAGGGTTAATGACCCAGGAGGGTTCAGCAAGATCTACGTTTGGGAGTGGCAGTTATTAGACGTGTTTAGTAGGTGATGTGGAAATCACTTCTGTAGTTACCATAAGCCATATATAGCATAGATTCTTTCCCCAAAGCCAATTAGACTGCAAATACAAAAAGAATGAAGTGTGTGCATACATTTGTGTGAGTGCATGTGCATGTAAAAGCAGCTGTTTAATGCAGGAATGCATGCACCTGCAACAGTAAACTGGATTTTGAAATCTGTAACACTGTCACACCACTGTATTAGTGTCACACCTGTAAACTTACTTATTGGACACAGTTTTCATTGAAGTAATGCTTGGTCCAACAAGATGACTTTTAAGGAGGAAATAATACCTTGTAGATTGAATGGCTTACACAAAATCTGGGGATATTCTATGGGCTGATCCTAATACATGTTCCACTTCAAATGCAGGCTACAGATTTCTCTTGTCACCAGCAACTATGCTGACCTGTTACCCCAGAGGCTGGAATGCTGCTGGCTCTGCCTGTCGCCAAGATGCTGGAGGACTGGAAAAACATGAGACCTTTGCAAGCTCTTAGCGGTCTATAATGACAAATACAACATGTCTGGGACATGCTGTCAAGAATAAGACACCAGCTCTGGACAAAGATCAGCTGTGGATGTAAGTATTTGTGCTAAAGTACAAAGGTATAAATGTGATGTTGAAACCATGTATTTGAATGCACACAACAGCAACAAACTGGAGGTGGCAGAATGAGGAAAACCAGTAAATTGGCTGTCCAATAGCTTTTGTTTGTTAGATCTTCTTTACATTCTGCATACTACCTTGCAGTGCCTTATACAATTTACTATGTGGCTATAAAGGACAAAGTCAAAGTTTTATCTGTTAAAAGACAAATTCTTTGGCAGCAATGCCAATTTAAGATACTCTTATCCTTCCCACCCATTACTCATTCCCACTCTGTGCCACTCTCCTCAGTTGCGCTGGCACTGCTGTTTGTGCAGCAATGCTGTAAGGCACTGTGAACCAGCTTATAAACAGATCCCATTTTTAGAAACACTCCCCAAAACTGTGTTTTCTGAAGCTTATGACCTCCTCAGTCTGATTCATCAACAGCTGCACAAACTGTTGTGTTGGAACATCTGAAGGGGTGATGCATTAACTGGTATAATTCAACTAGTAGAATTGCCAAAGTCTTCATCTTGTGAAATCACAGCCTGCTTTCTACATGTATTAGATATTTGTTCTCCTAAAAACCTGATTAGTATAACTCCTTTGAGAACTGTCTGGGAATTACTAAACCAACATATAGAAATTCTACATGTATACAACACCCTCAGGTTTTACTGTCATCTGGTGCTTTCTGAAAAGTCTTGAGAAGACACAAATACAACTCCTGTTCCAGCAGAAATCTAGGGTTTAGAAAGAATACCTCTTCTGTACTACTGATCCCAAGGGCTACAATGTAGAACAAGTTTTGCAAAATCAAGAGAAATAAATGCAGGGACTGCTGCTGCTCCTGCTGTCATCACCGCTTCAAAACTACTTTGCCTAGAAAAGTTTAAGGAATAACTTTGAAATTATTGTTTTATCTGTTCTGTATTTTTTCAGAATACTTGTTTTCAGAAGAAAAAGAAAACCTCAATATTATATTTGAATAATCCACATTCCACTAGCAAGCACTGCCACAAGATTGTCACTTATCCAAATGATGATGTGGTCCCAAATTGTTTGGATTTATGATGTTCTAGTGATAGGCATAGGGGAGAGAAGCTTAATCATATGGGTCTTTAGCTCAGCTGTTTACTCACCCATGTCAACAATAACCATTTTTCAGACCATCCTTTAACAGGCAGTTTTCTGTGGAGAGATCAAAATAAAGTTATTCTCATGTAATTACAGAAAAGACTTATAACATTTCTTTCATGTACACAGACTGCATACACAAAGCTCTGTATTTTAGATTTCTGGATGTGGTTTTAGCTTGGCTTTCACGTTAAAATACTTGTTTATTTAAAGTCCTGCAAGCCATTCTTTGAAGGAATGCGTTAGGTTTTTTTCATTGTATTTTGGCTGATAAGAAAGTCAGTAAGCAGAGATCTCCCTAACCACTGGGAAATCATGAAAAGTCACAGGTTATGGCCTGTGACAGCTCTGGGATTCAGGGACAGCCTCACCATGAAAACCTCCAGGATATCATGCTGTCCCAGCTCTTAATGGGGTTTGGGATTTTTCCTGTGGCCTTTTCTAAAGCCGTGGCCAAACCCAAAGGCTTTCCCAGTACCACGACAAGGCAAGAAAAAACAGTGTTCCCCATCACTGCTGCTGTGTGAATGTTACAACATAATTTATGGAGCAGTGTGTCACCACACACCATGGGGTCCTACATCCTGTGGCAAAACCTTCAACATCGAAGTTATTTTCCCTAAGTCCAGTTCTGATTTTTTCAGCCTGGTCATCAAGTTAGCCCTCTCCAACAGTCCCTCCTAAGAGGTGGGAGAGAGCGTCTGTGTACTAAATACATTATTCTGTAGTTCTTGTCCAGCAGGGCTCTGCTCGTAAATGGTCAGCTGAGACCTACATGTAGTTCAGGTCTGTTCTAATTTGCTACTGGGTTTGGGACTTCAAGCAGCTCCACAGTTATGTGGTTGGCACTGGCTCTTTTATGGTCCGTGCTCTCAGTTTTGCTCAACAGAGGTGAAAATGTGGGCCTGTGCTGCAAATTTAGTAACAGTCCTTGAAGGAGTGAAAGATGAAATATTCTTTTTTTAAAACTAAATATACATATGATGCAAAAATGTAATTAAGATACATTTGAGTATTAGCACAGGACATGTATGGAGCAATTATCTGTGTAGAGAGAAGAGCTCGACAAGGCCTTCAACTGCAAAATGTACAAGGCTTAATTTTGTCACAACAATGCCCGTTATTCTTTCAGCAAATGCTCTTGCCTTTCTAGGAAGCCCACATCACCTTTGCTGTTGCTGCTTATAGTTATTTGGAATAAATCATAGCAGTTACTAATAGCCAATGGCCCACTAAGAAGTAGCACTTAAATCTTCACCATCTGCTCTGTCTGGTATTAAATATTTCCTCTTAAAAGAACTGCGGACATTTATTTGAACTTCTCTGTGTGTTTAAAAAGTCATTTACGTGTAGAAATAATGGTACATTTGTAAATGTCCTTTACAAAAATCAGAGAACCCACAAGAAAAACCAAGCAGGATCTGTGTCCTCTGTGACCTAGTTTATCAGGGCGTTCACTTGGTCAAAATTTAATGTAAATAATGGTGGCTTCCTCTCGCTGACAGTCTGAGTGGTTTTGCTTGATCAGCACTAATAGGAGAAGGGTACAAGAAAGATTAAATTGTCAGGCTGCAAAGGAAAACTCTATATGTAATACTGCAGAGCAGCAAGGACCTATCAGGGTTGAAATTTGCTTATTCCTTGAGCCTGTTTAGCCCTGCTGTGATCTTGGAAACCAAAGCACATTGAGCTACATACACCTCATTCAGCTACCAGTATGTTAAATTGCCACAGGATTATTTGAAGTGGGAGACCATTTTGAAGTGTAGTCAACAAGGAGGAGGTGAGGACCACACTAACAAGACTTGCTGGAGGGCCTCAGGGCAGGGGGACCTGTGGCTGAAGGGGCCCACATAGCAGGACAAGCTGGCTGACCCAGGAGGGGAGGCTGATGGCTGGTTTTACATCCACCTGGAGACCCAGAACTTCACAGGGCAACAGCAAGGAGAGCCATGTCCCTCTGGGCACCAGGCTGGAATCGCACCTGCATGTTAGAAAAGTTTTTTCACGTGCACTCATGCAAACTCCACCCTGGAGGCTTTGATTTCCATAGGATGTAGTCACTGGTCTCAAACCAGTTTCAAGCATGGCATCATAGTTCCTCGGCCCACTTAAGGGTGACAGTCAATCACAGTACCCAAATCTGTGTGAGCCTTATTACTCACAATTTGTCTTATACCAGTGGTGACAGTGTTTAATCTTGCTGCAGCAGCAAGACACATCCAGGCGGCAAGGGAGAGAGGGCATGGGGGGACAGAAGGTATGTGGGGAGTTCAGATGAGAAAAAGGGTGTAGAAGGGAACAATATTATTGCAGAGGCTTTCAAAACCTGAAGACCCTTCCCCTGTCCATGACATCCTTCTGCCTGCACGCTAGTGCTTTTAAATAATAAAGTATACTAAGATAATAACAGGAAACTAGGACATGGAGGAAAATATTTTCCCAGCCATAAGAAAAGTACTACACGTATCCAAAAAGATCTGCTCTGATCTACCTAAACAAATCTGGATGTGTTGTGTTTCAGCTGCTAAATACATCTCTATCAGGACTTTGCAGACCAAGGCAAGAAGTGTGTCAAGACACGAGGGTCAAGATATAATTACCTTGTGACAGAGGCCAAGAAAAGCCTATGCACCAGAAACCCATCCCAGCGCCCAGGTGGCCTGAGCGCACTAACCACGGAGGAGCATACTCAGCCAAGAAAAGCTTTGCACACAGGAGCCCGGGACAGAGGAGAAAGGAGCAGGCTGCTGCCTGCTTATGCAGGGAATGTGGTGAGAGAGGACAAGAATCTGATGCTGCTTTCAGAGCCAAACTCCTTCACAGCTCCTTTCCCCGGTGCAGCCCACGGTCCTGCCAGGCCCCTCTGTCCCCTGGCTCCTTCCAGCCCCTGTACGCTCTCCTGCTGCCAGACTCCTGCCAGTTGCCTGGCACTTACTTCTTCCAGCCACCATCACCGTGGGCCTGCCAACACTTTACCTTGGATGGTGGCAGCAGAAACAGGCAGAGGTCAGATATACTTTCTGATATTTATCAGCTCCCTCCCTCACAGCATGACTATTTTTGCTGAACCTGAACACTAAGCACCAAATGATAGGGCCACCACTTTCCCATTCTTGTCTCCTTCTTTGTCTTTTTCTTACTGAGGACACCACAGCCTGTGCTGATTCCAGCCCACAATACATGCCCTACCTGTCAGAGAGTCCCATGGTGAGAAAAATATACTAATTGATATATTTTCAATATTTCACTTACACTTCCCAGCTGGTCATCCAGCAACCATATGCCCTGGTGCTAACAATTAAACTGCTGTACTCTATTACAGCCCACCAGCAAATGCCATGGGACCTGAATAACAGAGAAAGCCACGCAGCTTTAGCAAAGCTTAGCAGGAATATTCAGCCAGTTCTCTTGCTTGTATTTTCCTCCTCCACTTCCCTGACCTGACTCCTTTTTTGTTAGTTTTGGAGACACACATTGACATATGTGAACACGCTATAGAAATTGATACCGACATTCCACAGGGTTCTGGAGGAGCTGGAAAGAAGTCGTAATGGTGCTAAGATGGGCAATGTTGTCCAGTTCCACCCCCCCAGGTGCTAATTACAGCGAAATAAAAATTCAGCTCCATCCCAGGGACGGTGCTTGAGCCACAGCCATCATTCTCACTCCTCACCACTTCCACTATCCAATCCACCCCCAACTCTGAGTCATCAAAATCGCCTTTAGCCTTCTTCACTACTGGCAAATGGTCCAGATTTAGAGAGGCAGAAAGGCAGCAACACCAGGATGTTGCAACACTTCCAGGTCTTGGCACTTCAGCCATCTAATCAGCAGAAAATGAGAGGAAAAAAGAGGCAACCAGGTTTCACTTTTGGCACTATTGTATATTATGACATTCTCATTTAAAATAACAGCAGATACTGGTACTACCCAGCACTGAAAAGGTTTTAAGGTTACTACAGTGACCTGGAACATTTGCCAGTAGGAAGAAAAGCAGCTGGCCAGGATAACAAAACAGAAGTGCAGGAAGGAAACCACTGGCCCAAGCCTCCTCTCAGTTAAGTCAACAGAAAGGTTTCCACTGGTTTCAGCAAGAGGAATGTTATTACAACAGGTTTGAAATGTCTAAAAAATCCATAGATCTCATAAAGCAAAGAAGAAGACTTAACCATTACTAAAGAGCCAGAGTAAATCCTGAATAGTGGCACACTGAGAGCAGAAAGGGTAAGGCATTTCCTTTTTGTGCCTGCAAAGTGAAGACTGAAAGCAGCCTGGGAGCTAGCAGAGCTCCCTGCCATGAGGGAGATGGGGTGAGGGAGAGCTGTTCAGCCTGGCAGCACCTGGCCATCCTTTCAGCACACCACACTCTCCCAGTGCCCTGCAAGACACAGCAGGAAAGCAAGTGCTCTGCTCCTCTTCCTTCTGGGCAGGGGCAGGACACAGGCATTACCCCAAGAGATGTCTCTCACAGGCAGTGTGAGAATTCATCACTAAGAATTAATAAACTGCTACCATAAGAAGTAACTACCAGAAGAAATAGTCACCTGCTTCACACATTATTTTAAAAGAGGAAAAAGGATTTTACAAAATGCTTTTACTGTCACGAAAAGGATCCTGTGACTCGGCCAAAGGTGTGCAGGACAGTGATATATATCTTACTTCTTTTAATATTATTCAACAACATCATTATGCTGGCTGCTGAAAAATAACAAGGAATGTCTTAGGAGAGCTGGCACAACATGCCCTGTAGGCAGTGTTCTTCCTCCTGTCTTCTGGAAAGAATCCCTGTTTAAATACTTAGAAAAACAAATCTTGTATTATTTTTAACAGCTGTACTTACACTAGCCTCAAGAGAGAAAGGGGGGAAGAGAAAGAGAAAGAGGGAGACAAAGATAGAAAAGAGACAATTTTTAAAATATAATTAAGAAAAAGGGAATAAAAAAGAGACAAAAGTGAAAAGAAGCTCAAGATTGTTTTTCAAATTACTCAGACGTACAATATTTATTTCACATTTTACAGTGCTTCTCACTGACTTGATGGTGAAACAGACACCTTGGATCGCCTTTATGACACAAATCATTCACATGTGACTAGGAATGATTTAAAAATAGGAGAGAAGCTGGTTGAAGACCTGAGAAAAACAAGGCTGGTGTCTCAAACAGCAAGACGATTACACTAATATTCTGTGACTATGCCAGGCTTTGGGTCTATATCTGGAAGGCAGGAAATGCTCTCAGTGATGTGCTGTGAGACTTTGGGTAATCTAATTGATTTCCTTCTCTTTTCCCATTTGTAAAATGGAAATAATTATACTTGTCTCCTTTCAAATATCACTTGGGATTTGATACACAAAGGCTTTGTGCCTCATTCCAAGGGGACCATGGCTTCTTCTATTCAGCCTGAATAAAAATACCATTTTCGGAAGGGCAGAACTTACAGCAAATTTGATTGAAATCAGTGGCTGAATCAATCAGAGCTGATTCACTACTGGAAGAGTGGCCCCAAAAGTTTCCAATTCTACTGTCAGGAAATAAACCAATTTCAGTCTTATCTGTGGTTGAATACATATTCGTTATATCTATGGGTACAATCTATGGGTACATTGCATTAAAATACATTTTAAGTTGACAGGTTTTTATTCCCATCCATACGATACTATATGGTGGTTGCCTATATAAAATGTGAAATGATACAGCATTGAGTTAGCCTTTCTGATCTGTTCTTAAGAGAATGATAAACATATCCCAAAGGAGATAAAGTGTTAAAGCAGAATGAACTTTAACGGGTAGCGTATGTTTACATTTCCATGCAACCCTCCAACCAGTTTTCTTTCATATTTACATTCCTATATATGCCCCATTTCCTGTTGCATTTATCTGTTATGTCCTGCTATTAACCTAAATTGTGACTGTTCTGGCTAGGAGCTGCCACCTTAGTTCTTTTTTTTTTTTAACTTCTTTTTTTACTGCACATAGTAAAGGGCAATCTGGCTGATGGCTGAATACTGCTGCTTACACAAGTGATGCAAGTACGTGAATGTTTTGCAGGTTCGGGCCCTAGTTTAGTTGGTAGCGGTGCTAGAACTGATATCCAGGATGGACTGGGGTGTTTGCAAGGAGGGAGTGTTTGCAAAGGCTAAGGATAGCCTGCTACACTGAGCTACTGTAGTGCCCTCCACACCTACAAGCGAGAGCAAAGCTGACATGGTTACATCTGAGTTGCTCAGTGAGGGTCCAGCTCTCCATTTAAAGGAGCATCTACCTCCACAGACTCTAGAGAAAGCTTATGGATGATGCTACAGATGCTAAGCTGAGGTTAGCCTTAGCAAATGCCCCTCAGGCAGCCACCTGGTGCTGTCAAACTTGGCCATACCTATACCACAGCCAGAGTCCTCCGTATGTATCTTTACATCATGTTCCATCAATTCTAGAAAAATAAAGCTGGCAGAGTAATAATAATATTACTAATGAAGCCTACTTGTAAAGCTGTAGCATGCACTTGGAAAGCAATTGTAAATAAGCTCTCCAAGTACTTGTTAACATCACAGAAAGACACCTCAGCACAGCATTTCAATAAAAAGGAGATTTTAAATTTACTCTTGGCAGTAATGGTATGTAGTATGAGATACTAAACAGACATTGACTTTAACAGGAGTGATTAAACATCAAGGTTTAGTGATTTACAAAGTAAATATTGGTGCAGGATGAAGGCAAGGTTAGTATTTGCCTCAAGGGACAACAAATTTTCATGGTTGACAAAACTTCAAATTAGCCAAGGCCTCTAACACCCTCCAGTTTAGAGTGGTGTTAATCCAGAACAAGTCTATTGAAGTAAATGGAGTTGTAGCAGTTTGAAAAGAACACTGAGGTTAGGCTTAATGTATTTTCTCTTTTTCCTCAGAACAGTAGCCTGATATCACAGGTATAATTTTGAAAGAATCTTTTAAAAACCTTAGTCCTGTAATAGTTACCATTAAATAGAAAGAGAAATCGCGGAAGTAGATCTATTACAGCGTGACATGGCTGAGAATCAATGCAATGAAAATTATTTTTAAATTCTGAGATGGCAGCCAAAATGAAATAAATTATTTTGTAACACAAATGAAATAAGCAGCTAAATAGTTTGAATAGGCATTAGTTACAATGGTCATAGTTTTAGAAATCAATAGCTAGCTTCTGAAGAGATTAAAAACAAGAAAATTTGCATTGAGTTTTGAACTCCTGAATCTGCCTTGAGAATAATCCCACCAAACTCACATAAAACACTACTGAATTCTAATTTTAAAGAGTTTCCCATCTGACCTTTTTCATCTCATCACTAGTGATAATTTTACTTGCATATAATATAAATCTAAATCTCTTATATTTATCCAATCTGATTAGCTATTTTGTTACTTGAATGTCATATGGGTGATTTTAACAGAATTAAACCAGCAAAACAATGGGAAAATGCCATTGCAAATGAGGCAAGCTCATCTGTTTTCTGAAGCCTGCCTTTTCTGCCAGAGATATTCCACAGGTCATATGACCTAAACTCTAATTTCACAAAAAACCCAACCCAAACACTTTAAATGTCCTTTCAAGACTTTCTCAGAAGCAGGGATTTCCTATCATCAATATACATCAGGTTCTTGTGCAAAGGGCAGCCACGGAGGATTCTTGCAACATCAAAAACAAATCCATCCTTGAGGGATCTTTAAAGCATATTTCAAAATATGTTCTAACAAAAACAAGCAGCTCACATATGGCAGAAACATTTTATTGTCACTTCTCAGCCATTAGTCACTTCTGTGTGTAAATGATTTCTCAGTTATTCTACTACCTGAATGTTATGATGTTCTCCTCAGTTCCTGAAAAGATGAAAAAGAGGGTTTATTATGTCCCTTTCTTTACATGCAAGACTGATAACTTGATAAAGGTTTTGCAATTGCTTTTCCAAGGACAAACAAGGAAGAAAAAACATCCAAATTCATATCACCAACGTGTATGGAGGACTTTGATACCAAGCTGGTTTACTCGATGTAACCTCAAAACACACAGAATAAGGATAACATAGCTCTGAAAGTATATGATGTTAGTGTTGGCAATGAGGACTGCTGAACTGCGGAGAAACACAGGATGCTTCTACTGTTTCCTTTCTGCAGAATACATTTGCTTTTGGAAGGGTTCTTTTAAGGCATTTTCTGCAAATATGAACTGTCTGATGTAAATGGGTTGTTTGCTAGTCTGATCGCTTGTTACAAATAATTTATTTTGGTGAATCAGGAATAATTGTGTCTGACAAGGGCACATATAAAATTGCAAGCAACAGTGAAAGAAATTGGGGGGTTTTTTAAATCGCAAAAGGCGAAGTAGTTTGTATTGTACGTAAAGATTCAGGCAGTTTGGGACATGCATCCATGTAACCTTAAATTAATGATTATTTATCATAACAGACAATAGAGCTGAAATATTCCAAGTTGAGTTCAGAATTCATGCTTTTATTTTCAGGGGGAATTTGCTCAGTCTAAAACCACAGAATCGATCCCAAAGTCATAAATTATATTCTTCTAATGACAATCCTAATGGGAAGGAATGAGCTAGATCATACTGTGTTCTAATTGTTGGGTTTTTTAGTAGTTAAAGTCTAGCAGCCAGTCTTAAAATATCTCAGTAGTGTATTTCTCCCTGGAATAACTTGAATGGGAAATGGCATGGAACTGTGCACTGAAGTGAACTCAAGCCTTGCCAAAGACAAGATTGTTAGTTCATGACAACTGCAAACATTTGTAGCTTTGTAGCACCTTTGTTCCAAAGTGAACTCCAACTGCCTTAATTATCTCTGCACCTGGCAGATTGACTGGCAAAATCTGCAGATTATTTATACTTGCCTTGGTTGTCTGATGTGTGAGACCTGAATACATGCACACAGCTTGTGCAGATCAGCTAGACTGAAAACAAGCAGCATATCTGACATCTGAGTTACTTCTCACATGCAAGCAATTGCCCTGCATGCAAGCCTGTCTTCCAGGAGGTACCAGACATTCTGTATACTCACCAGATCACCGACATGAGCCCGATCTCCCAAGAGAAGGGCAGCAATAAGAGAAGTTTGGCAGGAATCAATCACATTTGCCAACAAGTCTAAAAAACCCCACTTCCCCTACCCTTTTCTATGGCTTTGCAAGTGTCTTCACAAAAGGTGGGACACGCTGTGTACACTCTCCTGTGCCCATGAACAGTGACCTATTTGGGAAACCCCAGAAAGACTGTGGCTGGCCCGTATAAGTTTGAGGCAGCTTACAATGTGCCAGTTCAATCTTTCTTGGAAGTCAGAGCAGAGCTATTAGCTAGTGTGTGAGAAATCTGCTTTGCACTATCTTCTCTGCAGAGAGAAGCTCCAGTGCCAAAACTGGTTTCTTGAAAATCCAAATTCAAAAAATTAGTTGCTGTTGCTGCCAAATGAAGAACCACCTAAAATCTGTAATTGATCTAGTTTTTCATGCTGATGCACTCCAGGCAAAGTTCTGCTTTTCAGCATGCCTAGAAACATTTATGTCAACCAGTCTGAGTCATTCAGCACTTATCTTCCCTTTGAGCATAGATTTCTTTCATGCACCGACCCTAACCTAGGCATGATCTGAACACAGCAGAAAATCAGAGTCTGCATAAAACATGGCCAGAAAGAGATGGGACAGACATTCACTTTCAATCAAAGACTCTGTGGTTAGAGCACTCAGGCAGGAGCCTGGCCCCAGATTCTCTCTCTGAACCTGGGAAATCGAAATATCAAACCCACATTTTCCACAGTGGATAGATACCCTTTTTGCCAACCCAGAGACTCAAGTGCCCCCACTGCTCCCTGGAATTTCATTTTTCCATGGCAAGTGGAAGAGCTTCATTGGAAGAGATTAAACCTGATCTCTCCCTTTCTCTCTACTAAATGGTCCCTTGTCCTCTACTCAAAACACATTCACGCAACGAGAGAGGTGTCTCTGATGCCTGTCAATCAGAGGAGATAGTACCTGGATGTCTAGCACCTGGATAAAAGCCCTGCCTAGTTACAGGGGGAATGGCTGATGTTACATCCTCTTCTGGAGGTGTTTGGGGGGGGGTGGCAAGGCAGGAAGAACTGTGTTCCTTTTCTGTAGGCATCTAATTTGGGGGCTGGGAATCCCAAGGCAGTTCCAAGTGAAAGGAGGCTCTTCGTTGCAACCCAGCACAAGTTAACTATGCCCTGAAGAAAAGTGGCATTCAGTTCTCCTAGAGGATTTTAGTCTCAAGTCACTTACTGAAAAGTCACTTCACATGTTTCAACTGTTAGAGATATTCAGGCCACTTCCAGAGGAAGAAGTTTACGCAGAAGAGCACTGGGGAGACAAATTAATCAGGAACCCTGGAGGAGCCCAGCAGCACCAGGGCTTTCACAGCAATTCACCTTGTCTGCATGTCACCCTGGGACTGCTATTCTGCCCCTGGTTGAGGACAGCTTTTTCTCAGGAACTTCTGCACTGTCCTGTACTGTGTGTGGATGTGCCCTAATTCAGACAACGGATCTTTTGCAAAACATGAATTGCAACCCCAAATTTGACTTTTTTATACCCTGCCAACGGAAATATGACACCAATTTCATTTGGTCTTTTATTTTCTAAGTTTGAATCATCTCTAGACAGAGGGGTAGGCTACATACAGAAATTGAATGTTTCAAAGAGCTTCAGTTTAGTGAAACGAGAACTACAGGACAAAGACATAGGAGTAAATTATTTCAGACTAATTAATTGCTCTTCTGTTTAGCAGAAGAGTGCTTACCAGCCCAGTGGTATATCTCCACACAAAGGAGTTGAAATATTGTAATAAACTGATGTGGAAATTACTTTAGAAATTATTTTATGCAATGCCTGCATGCAGACTTTATGTACAACCTTTTTGCATCGTGCAGTCTGTAAGCCGAAAATAAGCAGTTGCTCATTTTCATAATATAAATTTCAATTTAAAAGGTGTAAATCTGCTTTGCTGTAAATTAGTCTGGCCAGAATCTATTTTCTCTTTTTTATATTAAATAAAAAGGAAAGTATACAAGTTTTTGACAAATATTCATAATTTAGAATACTTCTTATGCCTGAGCATAGTCAAAGTGAAAAAATAAAAGGCTTTGGCTTTTCTTTGTTCTTTGTTAAAGATTTTTCTCACAAAATACCCACACTCTGTGAGCCTGATGAATGAAAATTAAGAGACAATGTCCATGGGATTCGCCATTATTTATTATGAGATAATAGACTCCTGCTGCTGTATGAATGGGATTGGGCAAATCTGAGGCATTTATGAAGAATAAATATTGAGACAAAGATAACGATTTCATTTCTGAAATTGCAGATGCTTTTCTTTTCTATATATTATGTTATTTGCTATATTATACATGATATAGTTTCTTATAATTTTATCTTATCAAAGTTGTAGAATTCCTGTAGAATAAGAACTTACTATTTCCTCACCCCTAAAGCCCTTTGTAAGTCAGTCTTGTACGCATAAGCAGTTCTATTAGAAATAATTAAAAGATTTCTCCAAATACAGACTAGCCCAGTGAGTAACAGTGTAACATGAAGTTCTAGGAGGCAGATTGTGCCTTTAAGACACAGTTTTGCATTGTTGCAGTATGGACATGCCTGATCCATCCCAGATATTTCTGAAAGTGATTGTGTATCAAAGAGACAACAAACATATCCGGACTGATAGATTTATGCCATATATTCTGACTGAAAGGAAACTGCTATGCCACAACCAATCAGGGACAATGGTGACCATAAATAAACAATTATCTTAAGTAAGCTTTTTAGCTTTTGTAATTAAGTTATATTCTCTTCTATGACCACACTCTTGAACTCTAATTGGATACTGGAACTAAATGCAGGGGCATAGATTTTCAGAACAATAGGAGCTCAGGATGATAGTTACCACAAGCTAGTCATTTACCCATGCAAACAGACAATTAACTAATGACAAGATGGCACAAACTGCTGGAGAGACACCTGTATCTTCCTTGATCTTAACAAGAGAGTTTTTTGGTATCTCGGGTAACCCTGGAGGATGGTCATTATTTTCCACCAGCTGAAAACAAAGGGACTGTGACATAATTCAGATGTAGGAAGTGGATTTTCTATGAAAATAGTCATGTATGTTGTGTTTATGACCTGTTTTGTCACAAAAGAGCATGTGATGAAACCCCAGACCTCGCCCCTTCTTATCTTACCATACTCAGACATTTTTGCTTATCATTACATTAATTTTTGTAAGAGGATACAGAGGCCTTCATTATTTACTTATCACCATTTAATGGTGAATCCACATCAGCTGAAGCCCAAAATCCTCACTATCTAAGGATTCCTGGTGCTTTATGTGATCATGTGTTCGGTGGCTTTTAGTCCCAAACTTCAGTATTCATGTGATATACTGGCCAATTGTTTTGTGTTGTGTGACTAGCCATACTGCAAAGATCTAAGCTTCATGAAAAATACGAGGTTTTGATATATGCTTGAAGCTTTTTGTTTCCGCAGTGAAATAGAACCTAGAAGTTTTGAAAAATATTTATGGGAGAGCTAGGAAAAAAAAAGCCTACAAGTGATCTGCACCTAGAAGAAGTTGGAAAGTTTTCTAGCTCAGCTGTAGGGAGAGATTTAGGGGGAGAAAGAGGAATCACCAAGAGACTGCCTTATTTCTTCTATTTCCCATTCCCTTCTCTGTCTGCATTTTGCAATCTGCTGTTCCTAGTGGTGCGGTCATTTCTGGTCTATCAGATCCTTGTGCCTAAGGTGGCTTAATCAGTAGTCTAAGTTACTCTTTTACTGTAGCAATGAAAGAAAAGCAAATAGTTAAAAAGTGACTAGGAGTCTTTATAATTGCTGACCTTCAATAGTCTATATAACGTGACTTTAGGCCACTCAGTAATAAATAGACTAGTGTAATATTTACAGACATGTCTGGAATGCAGTGAGTTCCTCTCTTCTCTTTCACGAAGTCATTAATGGCTCTGTGAGGAATCAGACTACCGCTGTTCATGTTCCCCCAAAACACTTTTATCTCCTGACAGTTTATGCTGACCTTTCTATTTTGTTTTGATTTGTTGTTCCCTGATCCATTTCCCAAATCCTGGGTTTTACAAACTTTTGTAGGGGGTTAAATGTTTTGAGCAAATTGTTCTGTGAACTCAGTCCTAACCATGATTCCCCAGCCCAGTGATCAGCAGACCTTTTAGAGACAGTGTTTCTCAATCAGTTCCCTTCAGGTGTAAACGACCATGTTGTTTGTACGAATAGAAATTCTCCTACTGAAAGTACACAACTCTCCCTCCTTCCCACTCCATCAGCCAGTTTCCACTGCTTTGAAATTCTGAACACTGAAGCAAACAGGGAAAAATAGGAAATGTGTTTTGGAAAGCAGAAATGAAAACATACAGGGTAACATTTTCTTGCTTTCCTTCTTTCTTTGCCTCCAAGACAAAATCTGAATGTAACAGTGGCTTCTGAAAACCCCAGCCCTGCAGAAAGAAACAGTGGTCTTTGGTCTTTGAGCTGTATTGGGTACACAGGATTTATTTATAAGAAGAGGGAAAGGATTCTTTCCAAAGAATAAAAATCAGCACTTTTGAAGAAGCAGAGCAGATTCATAACATTGTAGACTTCCATTAAAAAGTTTAGTAATTGTTTGCAGCTGCCCATTAAAGCTATTTCCTTTAAATCCCATGGCACTGAAGGCAGAAAGAGTGACTCTTTATGCCAACTTTTATGCATTGTAGTGTTGGACTACACGCCTCTACTATGTTCCCCAAACCATTTTTGGTTTGTTTCTGGTTTATTCCAAACACAGACATTACACACAGTCACTTAATGTTCTAAACCAAAAATAAAATAATGAAGGATTAAAGGAATTAATAGAAAATTGATTAAAATCCTTACAAAACAAAAGGGAAGTACTGTTAGAAGTGCTGAGTACCGGGCAGTCCATTAAATACTCAATCTATATCTGCATCAGGTCATGCCTACTTTACAAAGGTAGAATTAAGCTTGAGTAGACTCCTTGTCATATAATACCACAGCCCGAGTCAAATCTGAGAGTTAGTATCCACAGAGATTTTCATTCCATCTTGTAATTTGCTTTGATTTTAAATGTATGGTATGTTGCACTATGACTCAGCAAAGAATTTTTCCCATGGGTATGTTAAAGAAATGTTGCCTTCAGCTGAACTCATTTACTTTGTAATATTTACATTGTGGAGCTGAATTTGACTTTCAATAGAATGTTTTTACCTTTCACATAACTATTCCATGGCCTAATTACCCACACAGACCTCACTTCCTTGGAAAACAACAGCATTAATTAAGTAAAAGCCTAAGGCATTTTGAACACAGCCCAGAGATGTTGGGTCTAAACAATATCTATTTTCCAAGCACTATGTGGAATGGAGAGTGAATAGAAATTTTTTTTGAAGGAATTTCTCTGTGAGGTCAGTACAAAGGCAATTATCACACTTGGTTATTTTTGCACAATAGCAAATAAGGAAATGTGAGAAATCTCTCTCATGTTATCATCTTCCTCTGATATTGGACAAGCTATTCTTGGATTAGTTCAGCAATTTCTTTCCCTTCCATTCCCACCCCCTCCATTTCTGCATATGTGCAATAAACATCTGTGTTAAGGCAATGACATGTTTCTCACTTTGGACCCATTCCTTTCCCTTTTTAGGGAGAGCTGCTCTCTAGAGGACTCAACAAGTGGCAGCATGTTATTATTTATTTGCACTTATGATAGAGAAGACAATTTTTCAGCACTATAACGTCACTATTTGGATGAGTGTGAGATACAGAGAGGATGCAGACTGCAATTAAAGGTCATTTTAACCCTGCCTAAATTCAATCCACTTTGCCAAGTGTTTCTATCCGACAGAACCGTTGCAGATGATACATAGTAAAGAGGAAAAGAGCAAACAGATATATCTTATGCAAAGACATCTTCAGCAAAGGAAGGGAAAGAGCTGGAGTCTTCTCAAATCTACTGCGTTGTTTGCTAAGCTAGTCAATGCACTTTGAGAAGATTTCTTTGGTGCAGCGATTGGGATGACACAAAAGGTCAACAGTAGAGACTCAGTTACATAAATTTTTCACAGGAAGAATTTATCATTATGTCCCACAGAATCTGCAATACATCTTGTTTGGTAACTGCTCCAATACCGGTCATGCCCAGCAAGCAGTAATTCTTCTATTTCAGGTTATCCTACAGTGCTCTCATTTGCCTGTTACTTCATATTGCAATATCCCAATAACAAATTTATCAGCACAGACGTTTGTAAAAGTGAAGCACATACAATCCAGCTTCCATCTCCCATAGACGTGAAAGACGACTTTTGCTACACAGCTTTGTGTTTCTTCATGACATATTTTTACTTCCTTTACAACAAATACCACTATCAAAATAAAAATTACTCTTTTTAAATATACAAGAAAGGAAATGAGTAGTGCACAAAGTAAGTGCTTGCGCAACCTAAAGAGACTTAGCACGAGACAGAAAAGCTGTGTAAACAATAAAAGTAGAGGAGTAAGAGAAGAATGATGGGAAACTGTGACAAAAGGAGAAGCAAAATGTAAGCCAAGGCTTACATGGTTTCCAATGTATTTCTACTCTGCAAAATGTATTTGCTTCTTGCTTTATCTCCTTCATTTCTCACCAGGCTTTTCTCAGCTACTCTCTTCCTCTTTAGCAAGAAGGACAAACAGCTCTGCTGCAGCCTGTGTCTTCTCTTTGTGGTACATATCTGCCCACATGCTGAAAGTATCCTTGTCATGTGCACAGATGGTTAGAACTGCACCTCAATTTCTCTGTGATAATCTCACAACAGCTGATTTCTCCCTTGCAACTCAGAAGGCTTTTTGTTGGTTTGCTCTGTTTTGCGTATCTTCCTTTTAGCTGCATCATCTACAGCAGTGCAAAGGCTTCCTCTTGGAGCTGAGTCACTGGGACCTCATTCTATTCACCTTCAACTCTATCATTTTTGCACCATGACATGGCTTTGAGTATTTTTCTTAAGCCCTGGCTGCCTTTTAGTCTTTCTCTTTGAACTACAGCATTTTAACACTTGATGTTTTCTAGGAAACACACAAGTACACCCGAAATCAACAGATGACTCTGTCTTTATTCAAGTCCAGACCTTTCATACCCTTAACAATTCAGTTTTCAAGTCACAAACTGGGATAATTTGACATGAATTTAAGAAGTGTGGCTTGCAGAGTTTGTACTATTTTACTGTTCACAGTGATGGCCTGGGAATGTCTGTGTGTCTTATTTTGCTTTCCTTATTTCTTCCTAATTTTTTTTAAATACTTGAAAAGAGAAATCGTGGCTTCGGTTGGTTCTCCTAAATTTTCTGCCAACTCTGGTTTCGGAAAGGGTTTTTGAACGTTCTTACTAAAATTCCCTCCTCCTTCACTTGTTTGACATAGGAGACACTAAAGCTGCACCAGTTCTGCAGTCTGTTGTCAGCCACTTCTAGAGACAGCACTGCATTTTTCATATGCAAAAATCAAATAGTTTTCAAAACAAAACAAATACCCTAAAGTTTCAGACTGTCTTCATAAATCATGCAAAGATGCACTCTCCAACTTCCTCCTCAGGAAAAAAAAAAAAAAAGAAAGAAAACCCTTCTTTCCTTCCAATGGTTTAAAAAAAAAAATATCACAGACTGTTTTACATTTATCTACATTTTACAAGTAGAGGAAAAATTATGATTCATTATATTTTTATTTCTATTGCAGAGTGCTCTAAAAGTTTTATCAGACTCCCAGGATTCTTTTTAAAACTATATTGGACACTCCACAAACCACTTACCCCATCATAGTCATCATCATCATAATTGCAGTTCTGAATGAGCTCAAAGCTCTCACTAGTCTATCTCCAACAACAACCATACGTGGATGGCTGAGGAAGAGTATAAAAGAAAGGCAAGTGTATAGTATTTCCCATTACTACTCTCCTAGCTTCCCATACTTTTCACCTCAGGATCTTCCCGAGCTGGATGTAGTTTCCACGTACTTGGTAACTCTTACTGGATTCTTCCACCCTGAACTTGTACAGTCATCACTTGAGCCCAGGTGAGCTCCCACCTACCATACCATTCTTTGGTAAGGAGTTCTGTGGTGTAAAGAATCACATTCTCTTGTCTGAACCTACTTCCTACCAACCTCACTTGATATTCCTTTCCACCCTTCCCCTTCCATGATTTTATAGACCACTAGCATATCTCCCCAGCCATCTCTTTTCTACACCAAATAATGCTGGATTACTAAGAAATTCCCATATTTTTATGACAAGAGATGCATACTTTTAAATACTGAGTAGCCTACACGCCTGGGAACGGAGTTTGTCCCAGAGTGTAAATGCTCCTCAGCTACCTGTTCATCACTTTTGCCCTCTGACTCCACTATGTTTATATTCAACTTCCTTGACATGGTGTACATACTTAAAATTCGTCTATAACTATCTGTGTTTGCTTTTAAAGCCTTACTGAATAATAAATATACTTACGATTTTCTAGCAGGCAGACAGAAGGTCTGTTCTATGGTTTCAGTGTGAATTAACTTCATTTACAATAGAGTTTAAGGATTAAAGGGGAACAAACCCACCAACGATTTCCAGGATGACAGAGTACAGTACGTCTCATAACCCACACAAATTCACAATGAGCAATTTCTCATATGCACAGGCAGATTAATTTGATGCAATATAGAAAACCAATACCCAAACAATTACATCACTACAGCCTCACAAATAACATTCTGATGAGGACATAATTTCTGCCCTGGACACATGGTGGGTGTTCTGGTTGAAGTCAAGGAGAGCTACACTCAAATATAGAAGGGCTGAATCCGACTTTTCCTGCCTGCAAAGAGCAAATTGGACTCCAGGCTACTCTTTCAGCTACGCTTGGCCACACCTCCTCAGGCAAAAAGCTTTTTAGCCTCAGTACATACTGAGCAGCAAAATTGAGTCTTATCATATTGTCTTTTAGTAAGGTAAGTAATTGCATGTAGTATTCTAATTAACCCAGATTCATGGCAAGCACAGAATTATCTGTTACATTTGTACACTACACCCTAGATGACAGGTTTTACGTAGCTGTAGAGACACATAACTGAAAGCTTTGGAATAATCTGAAGTATTATCTGATCCACCCAGTTGCATTCATCAGGATTTATTTCTACACTTACCTCACAAAGACTCTCTGTCACTTACTTTTGAACACCACTCAGCTGATGACTGGCACCATCTTGGCTGCATGGCACTTGCAGATAAATCTTTGATAGTGCTTCAGAGATGCCTGCAAGGAAAATGCCATCTGCGCCACGTGATGCCTGCCTCCTTATACAGTGAAACAATGACAATCCTAAAAATACTAATCACTGTCTTTTTCAGCATCGCACTGACATCAACAGAGACATGTAGGATGGGGTGCAGCTGCATATACCCACTGTGCTGCTGTTACCTGAGACATTTTCCTACTTGTCATTGCCCACAGAGGAGTGCTGCATGGGCACTAACACTTACAACTGCAGACCAGCCAGAGTTCCCTGCCACAGGGCGATTAAGCCTAAATTTTGCAAACTGAAGACCACGAGGCAGCAATATCCCTACAGCTCTGCTACCCAAAACAGAGGCCCTTTATATTGTATCCACAGAGCCCCACCTGCAAAAGCAGGTGGATTTGCTGCAATATCTAGTCTAAGCAGCTGCATTTATCATCCTATACAGAGAGAAATGAGGAAATCTCCAAAATATCTCCAATTTTCCAAGAAAACTCAAAGATTTGCAGCCTTCCTTTGATAGCAACGTCTATTGCAAAGGCCCCACAAGCTGTGCAGAAGGCTCCAGCAGCTCCCACAGGCACGCAGAAACCAGAACTAGCCACAGGTAAGTAGGTATGCTAATGCTGCTTTACTGTGCTCAGATGGATAAACTGGTCCACCCTTACTCTAGGGAATACAGCTTATTTAGGCACACCCTCCAGCTGAGTCAGACCTGCCACGGAATGCAATAGGTCCCTCTCTTCTTCCCAGGCTGCAGATGGCTTTAACCCTTCCTTTACCCATATATGTGCCAATTTATCTTTGATCTTTAATTGCAAAGTTTTTGTAGGGAGACACTTAAACAGTTAAACCCTGCCTCTGAACAACAAAAGCTGTAGACACAGGACTCTAAGTATAACTTGTGCTTAAACATTGAGGGTAACCAGTGTGCTGGCAGAGAAGTGGAGATTTTTTTTGCCCTGACAACTACCATAGTTAGACACAAATTGATAATCACATCTGTCCAAACCCCACTGACTTTTAATCTGTAGGGTTTTTTTTTCCTTCAGTACCATAGTATATACTGATTCATTTTTATGAGGTCCATGTATGCAACTTCTGCATCGTTTTCCAATCACATCAGATTATAGCAGGATTTCCTCGCACTATGTCAATTACTTCTCTGCATGTATTATTAACTGAGTGCAGATTAGATCTTCATTGCCATAAAATAAAAATAAAAGATCGCCCTGATAGATGATGCGTAGTATTAATAACACAGTTAACAAATTAGTATGAAATACTAAAGTAAAAGTCGTAAGTACAGCTACTGATGCAATTAAATGAAACACCAATTATAATTCACCTTGGTTTATTACAAAACCAGTTAATCTACTTCATCTGATCAGCTATTGAATTTCAGTCACTAATTGTATACATTAGAAGAATTGCTTTCCTATTATGCAAATGCAAGTCTCCATTTGATATCACTTCAAAACTACTGACTATCAAATACATCTTCCTTTTATATCTATATTAATTTGTCTTTGTTATCTGTGTAGGTGCAATATAGTTCTCTACATACACATGAACACATGCATACTTGCATTTAATCACGTCACTTCAAGTAATATGAGTTTCCAAGCATATAGTTACGTTCTTTGGGCCCTTTTTCTTGTTAGGAATGCACCTTTTAACAAACAGAAAAGCAGCAGAAACAGGAGTTGCAACACACTGAAAATAACCAGTCTATAATCAGTATTGTCTAAGTCAATTGTTCTCAAAAGAAAATAAAAATATTCACAAGCTAGATGATTCAGAAATTCAGAACACTCATTTCCCCATCTTGCCACAGTTGTAAAGCTGAACTGTTAATGAACAAATATCCCTGTGTCATAGTTATCTTACTCAATTTTCACTTCTTCATGAACCAATTTAATCTCAGTCCTGGAAGTGGTGCATGAGTCACTCTGCACTTCCCAAAGCTATTCACATTCATAAAGCTGCACATGTAAGAGTGGGATCTAACTAGCTTGGACCAAATTCAGAGGTCTATCACCACTGGGGCAGGAAAACGTTCAAAGGGGACCTTGAATGTGGTTCCTCCACTCTAGCAACGTGGTGGGAAAGGTCTAGAAGGAGGTAATGCAACTCCATTACCTTATCTGGTAGAGGTCCTCCAGCTCCCCAACAGAGAAATTCTGCCACGCACATACCATCCATGGCCCCCAGAAGAAGGGGTAGGACAAGGAGGGAGGTGTGCTGAGGATGGGGGGGGGGGGCGCACAGCAACCAGAGAAACAGATAGAGGAGCCCCAGAGAGCAAATTCTGGTCCCACAACAAAATCAGATTATTTGAGAACATGGAAATAATGTGGAACAACTGAAATAATGGAAAAAAAACCTCCTTGCCCCTACCCACAGGCTTCCCTCGCCCCAATTATAGCTAGTTTAATGGTTTCACAATACTTCATGGTATTACAATTTTTTTTGGTGTTGGTTTTGAAAAGAATTCCAAGTATATCACTCATCACAACTATGTACTGATTTAGCAGAAAATCAACGTACAGAGTCTTACTTAACTTTCACTTCTCCATGCAGGCAAGCCATGGGCCCCCAGAGTTTGTCTTGTACACTTGGTGGAATTTATTATTAGAGACTTGGATAGCAGTGGAGGAGTGGAAATGTTTCTTTCAAGTCAGTAGACTGGACAGAAACAAGTAGGGGTAGTAAATGGAAGGCCACTTTACTCCCCATTCCTCTTTTCCTTTTACTTCTGACATGAGCTAGAGCAGCTGCAAAATCACCTGCCCCATGTAGACCTTGCTTTTCCACTCTGACACCCAAGTAGAAGTAGGCAGGCATGCAAGAGATGGGCTGCTCCTGAGACAGTTCCACTGTGTAAAATTGCAATCTAAATAGATAACACACTTCCCCCTCTTACTCTTTATACTTCTGGACTTTGTGCTATATATATAAAACAGAGGAGCCCCTGTCAACTTCTGTCCCCTGTTCCCCATTTCATTTTAAAACTCCTGCTTTCAGAGATTGGTAATTGGGTTCCAGGATATTTTTACTGCATTGAACTTGGATGTTCTTTTCAGAAAGATGGAAGGGAACTGGTGTGGTTTTGTTACCTCAGGCAAGAAGGCAACAAATAAAATGAAGTCTTCCAATACTCTTTGAAACACCATTTTTTGCTTAGACTTCATGCTTCATGCCAAGATAACAGCAAACAACATAGAGTGCATTATCTACAGAACAGATACATTCAGCTGCTTTAGCTCAACCTGCAAGTGTACATCACCCCTTGCCAGGGAGAGCTATGCTGTCATCATGGTCCTCTGTGGTGTCATCTCTTATAGAATCATAGAATCGTTTAGGTTGGAAAAGACCTTCAAGATCATTGAGTCCAACCATCATCCATGCCCACTAAACCATGTCCTGAAGTGCCTTGTCTAGGCGCTTTTTAACACCTCCAGGGATGGTGACTCAACCACTTCCCTGGGCAGCC
>NW_010972556.1:2345003-2345714 GCF_000737465.1 Haliaeetus leucocephalus
AAATTTTTCCTAATATCTAACCTAAATCTCCCTTGCCGCAACTTGAGGCCATTTCCTCTCATCCTATCTCCAGCCACCTGACAGAAGAGATCAGCACCAACCTCACTACAACCTCCTTTCAGGTAGTGGTAGAGAGCGATAAGGTCTCCCCTCAGCCTCCTCTTTTCTAGCCTAAACAACCCCAGTTCCCTCAGCCGCTCCTCATAAGACTTATGCTCCAGGCCCCTCACCTTCTCTGGACACACTCCAACACGTCAATGTCTTTCCTGTAGTGAGGTGCCCAAAACTGAACACAGTACTCAAGGTGCGGCCTCACCAGTGCCGAGTACAGGGGAACAATCACCTCCCTGCTCCTGCTGGCCACACCATTTCTGATACAGGCCAGGATGCTGTTGGCCTTCTTGGCCACCTGGGCACACTCCTGGCTAGTGTTCAGCCGGCTGTCGACCAGCTCCCCCAGGTCTTTTTCTGCCAGGCAGCTTTCCAGCCACTCTTCCCCAAGCCTGTAGCGCTGCATGGGGTTGCTGTGACCCAAGTGCAGGACCTGTCACTTAGCCTTGTTAAATCACATACAATTAATTGGCCTCAGCCCCTCAATCCAGCCTGTCCAGATCCTTCTGTAGAGCCTTCCTACCCTCAAGCGGGTCAACACTCCCGGCCAGCTTGGCGTCATCTGCAAACTTACTGAGGGTGCACTCGATCCCCTCGTCC
>NW_010972556.1:2347453-2348033 GCF_000737465.1 Haliaeetus leucocephalus
ACCCCACCACCTCTTCTACCTTGCCTATCCCTTCTGAAGAGCTTATAGCCATCCATTGCAGCACTCCACTCATGGGAGTCATCCCACCAGGTTTCCATGATGGCGACTAAGTCATAGCTATCCTGCAGCACGATGGCTTCCAGCTCCTCCTGTTTATTGCCCGTGCTGCATGCATTGGCATAGATGTATTTGAGCTGGCCTATCAAATCCACCCCTAACATTGGCATGCTGCCTCCAGGCTCGTCTCTGGTGCACCTAGTTTTGTCCCTTACCCCCTTCAAGCCTAGTTTAAAGCCCTCTCTATGAGCCCCACCAACTCATGAGTGAGAATCCTTTTCCCCCTTTGAGATAGCTGGATTCCATCTGTCACTAGTAAGGCCGGTGCCATGTAAACCTCCCCATGATCAAAAAACCCCAAATCCCCCCAATGGCCCCAGCCTCTGAGCCATGTATTAATCGGGTGTGTTTTCCTGTTCCTTTCAGTGTATTTCCCTGCCACTGAAGGGATTGAGGAAAACACTACCTGTGCTCCTGATCCTTCCACTAATCATCCCAGTGCCCTAAAGTCCCTTTTGATTGC
>NW_010972556.1:2348345-2348890 GCF_000737465.1 Haliaeetus leucocephalus
TGGTCCTCAAGTTCCAGAGCCCCATACCTGTTGTGCAGGGGCAACTGGGAAGGTGAGGGAGACCAGGAGGGGATTCTCCTGCCTCCCCGAGCAGGGACCTGTATCCATTCCCCTCCATCTCTTAGGTCCCCTCCTGCCCGGTGGCAAGGGGGCAGGGGAACCTCCGCTTCTCGCGGAGCCTCCATCTGCTGCCTCCGCCTCAGGGATGGTAGGGTGCGGGTCCACCAACCTATCTCCCTCTCACACTCCTTGATACTCCTCAACCTTTCCACTTCTTCCTTCAGCTCTGCCACCAGGCTGAGCAGATCATCTACCTGGTCACATCTCGCACAAGAGGTGTCCCCGCTGCCCTCCGGCATCAGTGATAGACTCAGGCACTCCCCGCGGCCAGAGACCCGGGCGGCTGCACCTTCACACGGGAGCTCTGTCTGCGCGGCCGCATTTTTCCTAACAGTGGCTTTCCCCCGAGCGGCAGCTATACCCGGGTCTCCCTCTGGGCCGACGCCCACCGCTTGAGTAGCCTTCTCCAGCTGGGAAGAGGAAGA
>NW_010972556.1:2348919-2360605 GCF_000737465.1 Haliaeetus leucocephalus
GCCGCGCCCCGCCCGGGCCAACTGCCGCGCCACGCCCCATCAGCCGGCGCCCCTCGGGGCGGTTCAAATCTCCCGCGGTTGCCCCCGGCAACGCCCACGCCGCGTCCGCCTCTCTCGCGAGAGCCGCCGGCTGTGGCCGGTCCCCCCGCTCTCCCCCGGCGCTCCCGGGCCTCGGGAACCTCCCGGTCCGCCTCAGTCCGCCCTTTCGGCGACCGGCCACCTGCCGCTGCTGGCCTCGCTGCTGACTGCTCTTCTGGAGCTACAGCTCACTAATTCTGATAGAAATTTGGGGAGTGTCAGCTGGGAATTAGACTGAGACCAGTTCACAGTATTTGACATACGGAGTCCACAGCCAACAGCAGTAATGGCAGCTTTCAAGAAGGACCTTTCACCCGCTGAGTCAGAGTGCTGGCCCAGCAGGCCTGCAGTGTCGCTCATGTTCAGTGTTCAGGTTGCCCCAGCACCCTTGGCCACCACAGGCTTGCCAGATGGAAATACGCATGCAAGCTGCAGCTTTTGCTGAATTTGAATGTCAGGTGAATTCAATTGCAGGTCCGTTTTGAGATCATGTAGCTGTACTATGACATGGATGCAGTTTATAACTCTCTCGTTTGCAAGGGTACAATTAGGTTATTGTACCACTTAACAGCAGCTGTGACAACTCCTGCCTTGCATTGTCCTCTCTCGTCACATTCCTATAGCTTTTCAAATCTCACCATAAGTACTGTGGATTTTAGCCTCCTCTGTGCACCTTAATTCTTCTAATTTTCCCTCTGCTGATGGCCTTATACAGGCTGAAAGTTTTCTTTCCTATCTGAACAACATTTGTATAACATTTTTGTTGTCCATAATTTGTACCACGTATTCTGCCTGGTTGTGTGTTACTCAGTTTTGCGTACTGAGATGTTGGTAGCCCTACTCTTGGATTTGCTCACACTTAGCTATACTGTTAAGGACCTGTTGAAGGATACTGAGGTACTTTGCTGGTGGTGAATGGCAGCAAATGACAGGGCTTTTTGAAATATTTTATCCTACCTACAACAAGGGGTCCCAATCTTTGCTCAACTCTCTAGTCCCTACAAAAATAAAATAGTAAGTAGGTAGCTAGGCAGATGCAATGGGAGCTGTATTTTGAGATGTTAGTGAAACTAATGCCAAAAAAAATTGCGATCCCCATATGCAAATCCAAACATCGTTAACACTTTTACACATCCCTACAGTTTTATCAGGGAGACACAACAGTGGGACTGTTCTGCAAGGGAGGGCAAGCAGGGAGGTGAGATGATAGCAAGGCGGGCAGAAGCATGGCCTTGTGACAGGGGCCCATTCCCACAGCACCCAAACAAGATAAACAGAGCAGGTCCAGTGGCAGCAGCCAGGGTCAGCCACAGCTCACTGACTGCTGGACACGTCTGTAGGGATAAGGCAGGTCTGAGGTCAAGCCAAAAAATCAGACTGGAGAGGCAAGGTGAGGCTCAGGAGAGCACAGGGGCCATCCCAGCACACCTGCAGTGTAGCTCAGGAGAGGACCGAGAGCAAGGGCCTCATCCTGAACACAGCTCCCAGGCAGAGAGCCGCCCCGGAGGAGACTTCTGACTGTCAACTGTTTTCACAGCAGCTCAATCCAAGGTTACACAGCTGTGCCCATCAAAGCTGACCTTGAACACAGCTTCCTAGGATGGGAGAAAAAATTTACAGTGCCGGTTGATGCACTCAGCGCCCTGGCAGGTTTCTGGCAGCTGTCGCTGAGGGCTTTCTTTTTTTCATTTTTCACCCCTGCACTCTGTAACTGGCCTGGTCCAATATTTTAGCCCATAACCAAGGCTAAACAGTTTGTACCTTCCAGATTTGGGGATTTTTGAAGTGGCACAGCCTCTATGTGGAGTCTTGTGAAAGGGCGGTGCAACACCAGAAAAAGTCAGAAAATTAATGGCTGTTGTATTTACAGGAGTCCACTAGCAACCTCAGTAGGGGAACACAATCCAGCCTTGAGATCAACTCTGTTGCAAATGAAAACAGAGTTTCCGGAATCACAGCACTGGAAAAAAATGTAAGTCCAGGCTCCTACAGTCACAGACAACAATGTAAAAGAGTTCTTTAGTCCAGAAGGGTCCCCACAAACCACAAAATACTTCCCAACACCCTGTAACAAGCCTATGACCTATGGCGCGAAAGACCAAAACCCACAAAGACTCCAGTGTGCCACAGGAAGAGGGCAGGAAAGATCCAGCTCACCACCAACATCTTTGGCCTCTGCAGAAGCAATGATCCAGGGAGATTAATATTTTGTGAATTTGTCTTGGGTTGTGCCTTTTTGATTTGACAATTGTTAGTTAAACAAATTTCCACTTGTGCTTGATACCTAAAATATGCTGTAAAATAAGCCCAAATATTGTATTTCATTAGGAAGAGAAAATTAAATAGCCGTGAGTCCCTAAAACTATTTGCTTTTTGTCTCAGCTTTGTTAACTACTACTCAGTTGCTCCCCAAAGAAGCTGTGCATTAGCAAACATTAAATACAGTTGCAGGTATTGGTATCATACTGAAGAGTCATCCCCTGTAAACAGCAACTGAAGACAGTGTTCTTCAGCCCACATTACAAACTGTATTTGTGAAAACCAATCAGAAAATGTGTTTGAGACACAAACTTGTGATCTTCCTTTTCTATTTTAAAGCTCCCAAATTTGGAGTGAAGCCCAAATTTGGATTTTGCCCTCTCAAAATACCCTATAAGCATCTGGTTGGGTTGGTGGTTGGTTTGTTTCTGTGCTTCCTACATGATAAATGATATCCGTGGCCACATGTAACCTAGCACGTATTTTTATTGCATTTGCAAAAGAAAGGCAACAACAATAGCAACAAAAGTTTGATTCCAGAGAGATGAAGGGCCAATTTGGACTTGGCAGGCAAATGTTGCTTTAAAAGTGGCCTGACAGACCTCCCAAAATATAATGAATACAGCATCAGAATATGCTGAAATGGGACTTTTGGTTTGTTGCAAAATTAGAGTATATTATTTTCCCTTCATTGCAGTTTTGCTGTCTAGTATATAGACTATTTTCTTAAAAAACTCTGAATCCTGCTGTTCTCAGTAGGAGTTGCATATTATGGCAGTGCTGTTGGAAGTCTTACTTAGAATGACTGAAATGTTTTTGCAGGGTGTCAACTTCCAAGTCATCATTAATGTTTACAGTCTCAATAGCAGCTTGCATTGCTATAGTAACCCTTAAAGGAACATTCCTAACAGAAAACTAAAATAAAAGGAAGCCACATTCTTACCAAACACTCATAATACCGGGAATGTTCCTGGGCTATTTCAGTAATTTATATTTTAAACAAAGGCAACCTAAAGAAAAAGAGGGCCTCTCATACTAGCAAATCAGTTTTATATACTGCTGCATGATGGGATGTGACAGAACTTGGATAGATGCCCCCACTTAAAAAATAAAATTTCGGTCAGCTCCGACTGAAGCAAGTATGGGAAGGGGGTTAAGAAAAGTGAGGCTTCTTGCCAGCAAACTTTTTTGTGAGGAATTCTGTGGCTATTAGTACAGAAAATAGGTCTGTCATGATCTTTCTATTTACCTCTAGGCCAAGTTACAGAAAACAAAGCTGACTTCTAAGTAGTTAGTGCCATGCACTGTTGAGAGATCATTGATATAGTAGTTTATGGTCTTATAGCATCACTTCCTCAGCATGAGCTACAGTATATGTGGTAATCATTTCTCCAAGCAGAAGCAAATTGTGTTAAACCTCATACATTTTTATAGTCAGATTTATGTAGATTAATTTGTTCCACTTTAATATTTTACACTGTTTATCAAAAATCCAAATTTATTTCATAAAGCAGTTATCTAGTAATTTGCATTACTAGGACAATCCTGAGTCCTTTTTACAAACCATTTGTCTCCTAATAACAACAGTGTGTTCTTATCTTCCAGGCTGCTTGGAATGCTACAGCTGGGGAGAAGCAATCAAATTTGAATGTTCTCATATTTGTCAAATCATAATCATTTTATGACATTGCAAATGTCTTTTAACAGTGTTTTACATCAGTTATGACAAAGAGAAGCACACAGTCTAATTTGACTTGTAAAAATATCAAACTGAAAAGCAGCAAGAGGAAGCTTTTTATGTAAAAAGCAAACAGGAAGTTTAGAGGAATAAGCAAAGTCCAAGAAGTAAGAGTCATATCCTGATACTGATCTTACAAGTACCCTACAAATTTTATTTAGTTTGATCTCAGAAAATGGCTTTGCCCCAACTTTCCTACCAGACTGAGTAAAGCAAAGGCAAACTGACATGGTCAAAGCCACAAAGTGAGTGTCAAAGCTCCAAGACCTCAGGTGTCTAAGATAAAAACATTTCAGATGAAACAGGAATCATCTTATGCTGTTAAAGCTCAGCACCCTGAAAACAATTCATAAAAGGTCTGTTCTTTTCAGACTTTCAACCTACAAAAAGGGGAGAATGAGGTGACAAGTGAAACAAGGCTGTGGAGCCTGCATATTTGACAGAGATCATATTGAACTATTTGGTTTCTTGTTTTCTGTACCCAGTGTCGTCAAGCCTGGATCTTCAGGGCCCAGATGGGCTCCCATAAAATTACTATCAGTTAAAAGAACAACAAAGATCACTGTTTTTCCCTCACAGACAAAACATCACAAAGCTGAGCCTCCGTTATCTGGTGTAGGCCAGGAACATGTAACAGGAGTTTGCATAATGATCCTCTATCTCCCTTTCTGTAAACTAAAACAAAATACATTAACTCCAGGTGAAATATAAAAATTTTTAGATGGCAGTAAGGGTGCCTGAATAAAATATTATTAGCCAAATTTTGTAAATTTTAGAATAAATGAAATGAAACATACATGGAAGGAGAGGGGTCAGTGCAAATGGTCTCTGAATGAGCACCTGTGATTGATACGGAAATGTGTCTGCTCATGAAGGCTGGTACAAAGCTCTCATTTGATGAGGTGATGCCAGAGACTGACAAACTAAAGAAGAACAAAATGGAAGAGGCAACAATTTCACTGCATTCTTCATGACGTGCTATTTACAAGGTAGAAAAGAAGATGCAAAAATAGGAGTTGCCAATGAAGGAGCAAGGCTACCAAGAAGGCAAGGAACTCTTGCAAGACACAGCTATTATAGGAAACCTGGATGAAGGACAACCTTCCGGGACGAAGACAGTCCTATCTGGAGAGGTAGTTCCAGAGAATTAGGGAAAAGAGAACCAGACAACAAGCAAAGGTAGTATATGCTGTCTTATGTGAAAAGAGTAGACATGGTTCTAAGAAACGCTGAGAAATAACCAAAGTGAGAAGAAAAGCATAATGAAAGGTAAAGGGCACAAAGAGGATTTATTCTTCTCTGTAGAGCACTTACCACGCGACCAACATCTAAATACCATAAAGGTATTATTAATTTTCTACAACTTGTTACCTTGAGGGTGTTAATGGGATTAAGAGTATGGAAGAATGCAAGTTACCCAGTGCATTGTTAGCAAACAAGTGAAAGCCTTTGCTCAGTCAGATTAATTCCAGTATTTGCATAGGAGACCTGAGCTCTGAGCCCACTTTGAATGTGAAGTTACTCTGCAGCATAAACTACACCTCTGAACCCCATTCTATCTAAGTTCAGGCAATAAAAGCAATTTACTTATGAAGGGCTCTGTGAATACAAAATACAAATGTTATGTTCTTTGTTCAGATGGAATTGGAACTCCACAGAAAACACCCAAAATGTATTCCCCTATGTTATATGTTTCTAACTTAGAGGAACAAGATACATGGGCTAAGAGAAAGAAGATGAGCAGATAAAAAAACTGTTTAAATCAAAACTCTCCACAGGACAGCAGCATTGCATATTTTCATCTAAAAATGTTTTTGAAAATATTTATACCACCTTTTGAGTATTGTTACATAAATATGCCAGAGCTGGCGTTTCAGAGCAGTATACTACTCTAGGATGCGCTAACTGAATCAGGATGACTTAACCTACATAGTAAACACCATTTGAGGAAGATTTCTTAAAGTACAGGAACACAGAAAGGCTGTAACCAGACTAGTTTCTTTACAGACAATAGAAGAAAGAATCGTGTGTGTTTCTTCTTCTGGGTGACTAATCCCAACAGTGTTGTTTCCTGCCTTTACTATTTCTGAGCTGAACACAAAGCTAATGTCACAATCTCACACAGATGTAGCTGACACCTTTCAGGCACTGATTTATAGTTGTTTGGGCTTCTTAGTTATGTACTCATTTACTTGTCCAAATTCAAAGGTGAGGCTTAATTCTTAGAATTTCAGATGAAGGTCTATTATCTCAGATTCCCTCCTGCTCAGTCTATCTACTTTATAACTACAGGGAGAATCTTTGAAAATGTAATAGAACCCATACTGGCAAGGATGTCTACACCTGATTACGTTACATCAAATAAGATTCTGTGGGTTTTAGTACATTCTTCTGGATTCGTTTAGATCTAAATCGTGTACAGTTTCACTTTACATGTCACAAGGGTTAAGGACAAGCTTCCATGTTGACACATATAGACTGGGAATTGCACAGCACGCCAAAGACAGGTTTCAATTAACTGAAAGGTGTAAGAATAGGTTTATAAAACTATTTAGACACCTAAAAATCATGGCATTTTTAGCAGAATTTGCAAACACAGCTAAGCAGATCAACTGTCAAACTCCAGTTAACAATCTGTACAGGTTAGGAATGATGGCCCAGACCCCAGAAGAGGCTCACATGTTTGGATGCTAAATATTATGAAGCCAAAAAGTCAGGCGCCAGCTGTGGACTCAAAAAACAGACTCAGAATATATAATGCTCACAAACAGAAGGAGCTACAGCCAGCCAACGTGAAACAGTGCCAAGAGGGATGCATCTGAACTTTCGCTCTCTTCTGGACATAGCACCTTTCCAGGGAAGAAGCACACTGTGGCCAAAATCCCTTCCTGTATGCAGGAATATATATGCACATGCATTGTCATCCAGGCCACAGATACTGGCCGCTCTTCCTTCAAAACAGAAAGTGGTCGCTTCCCACTATTCACAGAGTAGCGTCACAGTCAGAGAACGTGATTTGGGTATTGACCTTTCTTCATCTTGATGGCTGCCAAACAAAATACTGTGTTTACTTATATAATGTGGGTGGGGGCAGTGCGCTCTTTCAAGTAAGATGACATTGCCTACCAACATACTTTTTGCTCAGACAAATTCATGGTCCTGGTTGACCATACCAGTTACCAAGCACCAGGTTTCAGTGACGGAAATGTCACTTCTGCTTCAACTAAAATCTGCTGGCCATTGAGGCAAACACAGCCATGCTAGGAACAGAGGCACTTTATAAGCTGCATACCATGACCATGTTGTGTGACATAAAATCATGCCTACCCTCCATGCCAGCACACATCCACAGACAGGCCTGAGGCAAACTACGGCTACAAGTGAGATATGGAAAACTGCTGAAGAACTCCACAACATGTCTCTGGTTTTGGAAGCCTGCGCTGCACTGGTGACCATGTCAGATGGCTAGGACCTCAGGGCTGGAGAGGCCGCAGTGCTATAATGGCAAGACATGAGCTTCCAGTCCTAAAATTCATCATCTCCTCCTGAAGTATCCCTGCCTGAAGCATGGCAGAGGGCAAGGTACTATGGGAAGTCATCCTTTCTCAGCATGTATTAGCAGTCATCAAATGAGAGAGAGGTTAGCTTTAATTGTTAGCAAACACCACTGAAGGCAATTTGAAGTAATTAGGTTTACCTCACATTGCAGCTGGTTAAGGCACAGACCAAGACCTGTTGTGCCTCAGCTGAGGGGCAATAGCTCTTATACTTCTTCTACTCAATCACATCTAAATGGCTGAACATATTACCAATTTAAATCCCTGTGGCAGTCTAAGCCTGAGATGCCCAGACTTGGGCCTCAACAAACAAACCTTCGATTAAATAGTTATTCAAGTCTATCCTTGATTCCAGGAGAAACTATTTCCAAGACAAGTTTGAGGTCTGTTGATGATCCAGCATTTGGGTACTGAGGCTGTTAACGTATGGACTGCATCTCCCAGACATATGCCTAGAGCTATACTAAAATGAGCTATAGATTGTAATTTAAGATCTTAAAATAGCAAGGATGCTTTTTGTTTCAGATACTCTGTGGACTTTATCCTTAACTGAATTTATAAAAAGAAGTGGTCAGCAAGTCCAAGTCACATGAGGAACTTGGCTGAGAAGTCCAAAGGCTGAAGTACAAATTCTTCCTTCATGTTTCCTTTGACATACTTCGCCTTCTCCAGTTGACAGCAGTGAAGTTTCCCTGAAAATGTACTTTCTAGGCCAGTTTTCCATTAATTTTTATTCCCATATATTCCAAAGTGAGAATTTTCTAGGGAGAACCTGAGCATCTGAACAACTACTTCATTCCTGTCAGCCTTTTTTTAACATTAAGACACAAGCTCTTTTACATTCAGTCACTTATTGTGTGTCTGCAACATCTGTAGCAGTGCAGGGAAGTGTACAAGAGCAGACAGTTTACCTTATGGCAAATTCCAAGACGGTATTTAAAGTTCAGATGAAATTCCAGCATTCAAAGTGGGAGGTTTAAGGAAAAAAAAGTCCCAGGCCTGTCAGTGAAAAGTTTAATTATGAACAAGATGACACACACATAGTAAAGCCCACAAAGGTAGGAACACCACTGTGAAAATACATTCCAATAAAATCTTAAAAGATTACTTTAATAATAAACCAGGCATTCCTGAGCAAGCCATCGCAAGATTAGCTACCACATTGCTTTGCTGCAAGCAGATTTTTCACAAACTGTTACTGAAACCACTTTCAAGGCATTCACTTAAGTTGATGTCTTCCGAAGGTCTCTGCACTTTGGTGTTTTTATTTCACACTACTACCCCAGTTTCCACCCGGACTGGAATCCCAGTGATCTTAATGACAGACTGTGGTTTGGGCAGAGTTAACATCCGGAAAATCGATAGAAAAACTCACTGAGGTGAAGGTTTCCAGCTGCAGCTTCAAGATAATTTTAGACCTGCTGAAAAAAGGCTTGTGTTTGGGAAGTGCTGAGGTTGATACTGTTCAGCACAACAAGCAGTTAACTTAAAACAAAAAAAGCCTTCGGTAGGGACTGAACCTATGCCAGCAATAGTAAGATCTGACACAACAAATTGAGAAAAAAAGTCATCATCCTGGAAAACAGCACTCTGTCTCTACTATAATCTTTTAATAGTCAGGCTTAAAGTCATAACAGCCATTTTCAATTTGATTCTGTTTTTACTGCAGAGAAATAAAAATCCTTTTTACTTTTCATAAAGTGTAAAGCATGCCCTTTAAGTCCTGCAGCACAGTAGAGACGAAATAACTGAATTCCTGTGGGGCTTTCTGCCTGGATTCCTCCTACGTTCAGAAGGCAATCCTATTACATATGTTTAATGTAACAGTTCTGAAATTTAACATTTAGCTTAACAGTGTGGGACATCAGGGGAGCTGTTCTGAGTTGAATTACAGAATAAAAAGTGCAGTCCTTCAAGGCTTGAGGCATTTTTTATTCTCTAAGAAAACTGTAATTTTTTCCAGTTAGTTATTAACCATTGATCAGTAAAAAAGTTTTTCCATGAGATTATTAGTGATGTCACAAATGCTGGTAGATAGTGAAGGACCTCTTGCCATTTCTGTAGTGGATATAATTTCATTGCACCTCAAAACGGCTCTTAAATTGCTCTTTATTGGCAAATGAAAAGCATTCTCATCTCTTCCAAATTCAACAACAAATAGTATAAATCATATTTGTAACCATTAGTACAACTAGTCAAGGTATTTCAATGAAATGTGCCTGGGTTTTGTGTTGGCCAAAGCACAAATGGTAATCCTGCTTATGCCAGCACCTAGCTGGGCTGCTTTATACAAGTTGCTTGTTACTGCACCATGTTTAAACTAGGCACAATGTCATCCTTCACGTTAGGCAGTCTGTGCAGCTCCCACAAAGCACACTGAGCAAAGTATTATTCTTTAAAATACGTACCGCACCAGGGCCAAGAAGCTCCAGTCCTGCTGGTAGGTGTCTAGCACAAGGTGTTCAAAACAATGTACAGTACAGTGCAAGCTGTACAAAACCAACATTGTCAAACATGAATAGAACAGTGTACCATGGAATTCAGATCTAATCCTGCAAATACTGACATAGCGTAGCCAGCAACCTGTTAACTGTAGCAAATGCCTTCTTACTTATGTGGCATGCACTTCCTTCCATGAACACTAGGCTAGTGCATAAAAATGCGTCTTTCTCGTCTTTTTGGTTAAAATTGGCACTTCTGAAGCAACAGATACAGGCAAGTGAGAGGCAACTATCAGCTTTTGGTCACCTCAGGTACAGGGCTCCTACCACTTTCGCTATTCCTAAAAACAGAGTACCACACCACATCAAGGCAAGTATTGTACCGTTTGGTAGCTTTGGATGTGAATGATGACCAAATGCATCCACCAGTTTTGAACCCTGAACTCCCCAGTGGTAAAATAATTTTGTATTAAATATTTCCCTCTTCCAAAACATTTAAAAATATCTATCAAATGTATTAAAACTGTAGGAAAAGTGTTGCTCTTTTTTTCTCTTTTTATATTGGGTATTGCTGTGGAGGGCAATGTCACAGTTTTGAACAGAAATATTTGCACTGTTTTGAGAAAATAAATCTTAGGCTAAGTTCACAGTCTTGAGGAAGATAAAAACGTTCTGCTACAAGGACAAGAATGCGATATTTCTTATCAGAGGCTCTTTCACACAAGTTGGATAACAGCTGTACTACGCTGGGAAGTAAAACACGATAGATGTTTAAATAAAGATGAGTGGGAAGTACAAAGATCAGGTCTGGATGTGACCTAGAAACGGAACTGCACTGTCCCAATGCTTTGGTTCAGCTAGCCACACTTTTTTATTCTTTTTTTTTTTTTGGGGGGGTGTATTCTGGGTTTGGTGATTTTGGAAAAACAACCAAAAAACCAAACAAAACAACCAACCAACCAACCAACCAAAAAAAAAAGCTGCTGGCTTGGACTTGGATTTTTTAACACCATCACCGCACCCACGTTTAAGCAGACGCATGAAGGGACCCCTTTTCTAGAAGGGCGTTTTGGGGCCGTTGCTGCCTAAGAAGCACAGATACCTGTGGCCCTGCGAACAGCGGGCGCCACGCGTTGCCGTGTCCCTGCAGGGTCCCCCCCAGTCTCCCCTCTCTCCGGGGGGCTCCGACCCCCTCCTGGCAAGGGTCCGTCCCGGGCCCCAGCTCCCTCCCTCCCCCGCAGCGGGGGCCGGAGCGGCGGCTCCCAAGGGGTTAAATTAAGCTTGTGAGCACCGACACGTTGAGGGGGTGTAGCTAAGTCCAGGCAGCAAAAACATCATAGCACATTCCTGGATAGTCGTCAGCTGCCAGTATCTGATTAAAACCGTGTCCCTCGCTGTGAGTGGCTAACTAATCGGAAGGCGAGAGCACAACGGGATATTTAACCGGGCCTCCGGTCCCGGCCCGAGTACTGGCTGCCGTCGTCGGACCATGCACGGAGCGGAACAGATCTAGCCCGTAAGTAGCTTTGCGAGCGGGGCCCGGCTCCTGCAGAGCCTGTGGCGGGCAAGAGGCTGTCACCGGGGGGAAGCGGCGGGGGGGGGGTTTTTGTGTG
>NW_010972556.1:2360893-2395022 GCF_000737465.1 Haliaeetus leucocephalus
AGCTGGGCGCTGCCCGGTCCGGGCTGCGGGGAGCGTGTCCCGGCTGAGGCGGGCTGGAAGCCGCCTGCGTCCCGCTCCGGGCTCTGGCGGGACCGGCGCCTTGAGGCGGCTTGAGCGCGAAGGGAAATAAACGTGCGTTTTCATTTTTGTGAGTGGAGCGGGGGGAAAAAAAGCTATGTAAAACCTAAATTTCATATAGATAACCGATGTGCAATAATCTCTCTAGTAGCAGAGAGGAGGAACGGGTTAGGATGCTGTGAAGCAGGTGTAGGGGTTTGGTCTGGTTTTGGATGGAGCACCCTTGCTGGGCACCCCTCTGTTGGCTGTTGAATCTCAGACTACTACTTCTGTCTGTGGTAAATGGGTATAGTTAAAGGTGTCCAGTATTAACTGGAATGAGTCTTCTACCTTGTGAGAGAAACTGACTTCTCAGCTGGTGAGACTTAAAGTCTAATGATCATCATATGATGACACTTATGTTGGGGTAATGCTGGTGCTTACTGCCAGAACAGTAAGATAAATGCAGCTGTTGCTAATACAACTGGACTTCTCTGTAGCAGAGTTTCTGCCCCTCAGATAAGCTGAGGCTGGTTACTTGAACCCTTACCAGACAAGCATGCAAATCCACTGGTCAGGTAGGATTTTTTTTTGGGGGGGGGGTCCAATGTTCTCTTAACAAAGGTAGTTTACCTTAAAATGCTGCGTCTTTTGCCTCAGAAGTCTTCTGTAACTTCCATTAAAAAGGCTGCCCAAAATGGACCAAATCTGAGCTGAGCATGCAGGCTTAGATTTGACCATTGCATGCTAAGGAATGGGCATATGTATACTTAGGGATAGGAACACCTGTGTAGATAGGTGAGATAGAGATGCTGATTTGATTAGAGAAAAGTAATTATGAAGCTATGTATTGTAGCTGGCTGTGAGGACTTACCAGGCCCTGGTAAATTGAAAATATGTCCTTGTGTCTGATAGTGACTTGTTAGGCAGTTATAATGCTAGCAGGTCTTCTGATCAGCTTCCATTAGGACCTTTCCAGGAGGTGGGTGAGGCAGTAGGTGGCTAATTGGAGAGGCAAATCAGAATCCAAAGAAAATCTTTTCAGCTGAGAAGGGGATTGTTTGAAGGAGTCATCCACCATATCTGTTCAAAGAATCACTGCAGTTGCATCCAACACAATGGTTCCTGAGGCATAATCAGGTTTACAAAATTCTCAGAAGGTTCTGAGGATGTGGTCAAGTCTAAAGCAGAAATTTCTATTAATAGTAATGCACTAGAGTTTGCAATTGGTGGAGGAGAACCAAGTGATAGAAGTGGTAATGTGGTGGGTTACCCCTGGCTGGATGCCAGGTGCCCACCAAAGCTGTGCTATCACTCCCCCCCTCAGCTGGACAGGAGAGAGAAAATATAACAAAGGGTTTGTGGGTTGAGATAAGGACAGGGAGAGATCACTCAACCCATTACCATCATGGGCAAAACAGACTCAACTTGGGGAAAATTAACTAAATTTATTGCTAATCAGCTGGAGTAGGGTAATGCAAAATAAAACCAAATCTCAAAACACCTTCCCTCCACTCCTCCCTTCTTCCTGGGCACAGCTTCACTCCCAGATTCTCTACCTACCCGCCCACCTAGTGGCGCAGTGAGATGGGGAATGGGAGTTGGGGCTGGTTCATCACACATTATCTCTGCTGCTTCATCCTCTGCAGGGGCAGGACTCCTCACACTCTCCCCTACTCCAGCGTGGGGTCCCTCCCATGGGAGACAGTCCTCCATGGACTTCTCCAACATGGGTCCCTTCCATGGGCTGCAGTTCTTCAGGCACAGACTTCTCCAGTGTGGGTCCCCCGCAGGGTCACACGTCCTGCCAGAAAACCTGCTCCAGCGTGGGCTCCTCCTTCTGCAGATCTGCAGCTCCTGCCAGGAGCCTGCTCCAGCATGGGCTTCCCATGGGGTCACAGCCTCCTTCAGGCACCCACCTGCTTAGCATTGGGGTCCTCTCTCCCTGGGCTGCAGGTGGATATCTGCTCTGGACCTCCCTGGGCTGCAGGGGGACAGCCTGCCTCACCATGGTCTTCCCCGCGGGCTGCAGGGGAATCTCTGCTCTGGTGCCTGGAGCACCTTCTCCCCCTCCTTCTTCACTGACCTTGGGGTCTGCAGGGTTGTTTCTCTCACATGTTCTCACTCCTCTCTCCAGCTGGTGTTTCTGTGCCTGCTGCAACTTTTTTCCCTTCTTAAATCTGTTATCACAGAGGTGCTATCGCTGATGGGCTTGGCCTTGGCTGGCAATGGGTCTGTCTTAGAGCTCGCTGGCATTGGCTCTGTCAGACATAGGGGAAGCTTCTAGCAGCTTCTCACAGAAGCCATGCCTGTAACCCCCCACTACCAAAACCTTGCCACACAAACCCAATATGGGTAAGGAGGATGTGAGTGCTAAATGAATGTCAGGTGAACCATCAGAACAGCAGCTTAACTAGCAAACTTCATGACTTAGGGTATAGGAAGGCTCAGTGTAAAGTGGAGTGAATGCCAGGTGGTCCAAGTCTTAAATGAAGAGGTGGTTCTGCTGAGGGGAATCTAACAGGGTCTTGTGTGCTTTTCACTGCAGACAGGAGACTGGGAGAATGACAAGCACTACTCTGATAGTCCTGTGACTTAGGATACTTCTCATCTCTTGTGCTCTTACTTGAAACAAAGCTATTGGCTGAGCACCAGAGGTTGTGCTCAGCACTGTCAGTTGGAAGGATGGGCCAAATGCCAAAAATCTGGCATCAGCTTCCTTTTCTGAAGGTAGAGATGGTTATCCATTCTAATGTGTGCCTTCTGCTATGTTTCCAAGTATCTCTATGCATCTGCAGTACACAACCCACTTTATCATTGAGAAGAGCATTACTTGCCAAAGTGCCTGCATAACCCTATTATTGGAGACTGCAGACAAGTAGCTGCTATGGATATACGTCTTGCTTAAGGCCTTTACATCACAAGCAGATATGGAAAGAAGCACTATAAACAGCTGAATGTAATATATGCAAAGGGTGGCAAGAGGAGCTCTTAGATTTTTGTCTCTGTGGTAAAGCAAATAAATGCACTTGGTGTCAAGGAAGGGGGAATCAAGGGCTGTTGTCTGGACAGGATGTTTGAGATAAAACCCATAGCTTAAAATATGAAGTAAATGAAAGTGCATAATATGCTGTAGTCATTGAATATTGTTGCCAAACCTACAGATTTTTTTCTCCTATTGATGCTCTTCTCTCCTGGTGAATTTTACAGTACTAGGACATTTGTGTGACCTGCTGGGTTAATCCAGTTCTTGGGAATGTTTGTGGACTTTATTCAGCAAGGCTAGCAATATGTGAGCACTACAGAAGCACGAATTTGCTTGGATAACGAAGCACTAAATTCCACATCCAGAGAAAGCCAGCTTGTTCTGGAAACAGTACTGATGGTGCAAATCCTGCTTGCTGGCTAGTTTCTATCAAAAGAAATGATGAAGGGATAGCATGAAGGTAACTTGTAATCTGCAAGGACTTTTGAGAAAAACCTAGATCTTGCATGTAGACTAAGGGATTATTAGTAGAATCAAGACCCTACCTCTGGGGGAGGGGAGGAGAAATGCTAAGAGGTCTTAATGAGCTACTGCTGTGAAACACAACCAAGCATAAGCTGCTCCTCCTCTACCTCAGCATGGACTCCACAGAAATACAACTGGGGGTTGTGTTAGAAGAATCGGATAGAACAATGTGTCTAAGTACCATAACTGACAAAACAAACTGATTTTAGAAACCTGATTTTGAGGCTGTGTGTGGGTTCAAGGGTCTCAGGGTTACAGAGAAGCTGGATGAAGCATAGTGGCAGGCCTAGTCAATAAACAAGAGGTACCAGTTTCAACAGGATTAACTTGTTTATAGGAGCTGGACAGCTAAGTGATGAACAAAGCATCTTCTCCCATCTATCTGTTGTCAGCCCTGGTTGATGGGAGCATAGACCATTCCAGTTTCCCCTCTTCTGAAAGGATGTGCCTTGCATATGCTGTGGAGTGCCTGAAGATGAAGTGTCTCAGCCGAAATACCCTGCAGACCTTCACTCTAAACTGTGGGATTTTTGGTTGGTTGGTTATTTTGGTTGGTTGGTTATCTTTTAGAAGCTTCTAATAAAGCATCATAGCTGGTGCATGTCACCTTAAATCTCAAAGCTCAGATATTATGGGGCCAGTTAAGGACAGACTATTGGCTTTAGAGCTGAATCTCCTGCTGCTCTGTCAGTTCATACGGCATCCTTAAGCAATAAGGTGAGAGGTGAAATACTTTATCTCTTGAACAGAACAAGTAGGTCTGAGAGACAGGACAATAGACCTTTACCTACCTACCATGAAGTCAGGAGGCTTCATGAAAGTGTTAACTAAGACCTAGCTTCTCCAACAGTGTACTCAACCCTTAATGCTGATGTGTCACACAACATCAAGTTTTCTCCTGTGAGAAGTCTCATACACCTGTCCTATGGCTAAAATGCCTATGGATGAGACTTTCTTCCTAGGAAGGGACAAGACAAGTTGGAATACTAAGGATGTAGTGTTAATATTGCAGCCTGTGTTTCTACCTCACAGACATCTTCTGTGCTCTCTCCGAACAGGGTTAGCTGTGCTTTAAGGGAGGGCACAAAGATCACCATATGAGTGAGAACTAGTTTTCTAGTAGCTTGAATAGCAGATCAATTTGCAAACAGCTTCTAGCCCGGCTGATGAAAGGTAAAGTCCAGAGCAGGATAGAAGGCTGGCACTTGTCCTTGCATGCTTCTGGTGGATGGGGCATCCCCATAATATGGTATCAAGACCATCTTAGAGGTTGAAAATGAAAGCCTGGTCAGGATTACTTTAGAGTCTGGATTTAGGAGCAATAATGTAAACTTCCTCTAATGTAAATCACAAATATGTGTAACTACATTTACCAATAGGTGAACTTACTGCAGAATAGTCATCTGTGAAACTTGACTAGCTGTTTACTAGGACAGCTACTGAATGAGCTGCAGTGGACCTCTGAAAATCCTGGTTAATCCTTTTTTAGCTCTTGTATAGATCTTTTTGTACCACCTTTTTAGATTTGTCTTGTTTAGTTATTCATTGCCTTTCTTGCTGCATATACAAGGGAGAGCTGGGGTTCTTGGTAATGACTAATCTTGAAGGCAAGAGTAAGCCTTGTATTAGGCATTATGAAGCATACTGCTTAAGTGAGGGCTGAAATTGCTGTAGAAGAGCCTGGCTTCATAAGGTGCAAACAGAATTGTCTTCAGTCTTCTAATGACAAATGAATGTAACTTGCATCTGTTACAAGAGACAGTATGGGGTGACTCCTGTGACAACGACTGCTACAACAGTTTATGTTATGAGACATATGGTAGCTGGGGGCTAGGAGGACGGTTCTTCAAATACTGCTGAAATGAATGTTTAAAGGACAGGTTTTTGGCTCATGGGATCATCAGGCTGCTTAAGCAAACCGCAGTACTTGACACTGTGGCCATGACTACGTGGTTTTAGCTTGGGTGAACACAAGAATAATACACCAAAATCCTGTTGCTCATACAGATACATTTGTGAACCAGTAGAGAACACTTAGAGTTAGCATAGGCTATACAGAACATACACAATCTCTCTCAGTACAGCTTGCACACACCCAAACTGTAAAGAAGGATAATTCTGCCAGCACTGGACACTTAACAGCATGCAGCTGAAATAACCTATGATAACAGCTTCAATATGTGTCAAGTTCCTGCTCTGAAGAAGGGAGTGAAAAGCATGGTTATTGGCAAGAGTCCTTTGCTATACTAACTGGTAAGAAGATCAGAAACAGTCCTTTTAGGCAGGAGGGAGTTAGGAGTACAGTTGGAAATGAAGTGTTTGAGCTGTTGTCTAGTTCAAACTAGTTTGCATCTGAGTAAACACTAGCTGCCTTGACTAACAACTGCTTTGCTTCCAGGTTGTTTGGTATATCCAGTGAGTCTCAACAAGTAGTATTGACAGAAGCTCAAGTGGTATGTACTGCAGGCGCGTGGCCTGAGATTCCTCATTCTGTGAGTAGGCAGGTGATGATTTCCTGAGCAATAGCTAGAACAGACAACTGAACTATGGCTCAGGAGCCACTGATTTATGCGGCTTCAGCACTGGAAACTGGAGAGAGTGGTATACAGGACTGGCCCCTTAGCATGCTGTCTTTCTGGAAGACTGATATAAAGAAACCTCTTGTGGGTAATATAAATATATAATCTAATAATAAGCCTGTGTTACCAACTGAATAGCTCTCTATCAAGAAATAGCATGCTGAGATATCTATCAATCTTTCTGGAGTTCAGATGCTGATATTGCTGGTACTAAGAGTGAAGGGGTTTCTTAATCTAAGAAATGAACTAGTAGGTTGGAATGCTAAATGGTGAACAGAGATTGGAAAGGCTGCTACCAAGACCTGTTGCAAGATGCTGTGTTATTTCTGGAACAACTCAGTTTGAGGTGCACTAGCTAGGTGACTGGACATCACCTTTGGACACTGAAGTTCCTGGTGGAAGAATAGCTATCAAACAGACTATGACAGTGCTAGTTCCCTTAAGCTTGAGATTAAGTCTTCAGGGAACCAGATAGCACTAGCTCATGAAAAGCATTTCTCTTTCTTCCTTTAAAGTAAGCAGAGGTCAATACTTGCTAATTTATATCATTCCAAGTTGTTAGTCAGGTACAGCTTGTTTAAACTGGTCATGACTTCTCCTGAGCCCTCTGTTATAATATTCCTGCAACAGCTGTATTTATTCCCATGGCAAGTGGAAGGAAAATCCAAAATAGAGCTAGTGTGGTAGCTGGGTTGAGAATTAACTAATTATCTCATCAGAAATTATGTGCTCAAAAGCATAGTACAATGGCAAAATGTACTGGTCCAATTGCACCACTTGAACTGAATGACCTGTTCAGTTCCAGCTGTTAACTTAGTGATGTTCACTTGGCTGTGATTCCAGTGATTCAACTGTGCAAAAAAACACTTTCAGGAGCTTAGTTTGAATGTCTATGGTCTTGCTGAAGACCAAACAGCTCAGGGGACACTGATGCACAGATATGATGAGAACAGACTGTTCTGTTCAAGTGATGAAATAGCAGTTAGCAAATTGACTGAAATAGTAAGATGCCTGGGTAGTTTCACAGGCATGATCCTGCTCCTGCAATGGTACATGCCAACATCTGTAGCTGACATGGCTAATTAGAGTACTAAGATCTTTATCTACTTTGCAGTTGGTTCTTGGGGAAGGGAGCAGCAAGCATGAAGGAGGTATTCCCTGATGTGTCCATTACGACACTTCTATGCCACTCAGCACATGAATGTCACTCTTCCCTGTTTCTCATTACTGGTTGTATATGATAAAGACAGCTGGACTATGTCCCATATCCTGCAATATGTAAGTAGAGTTGTAGCTTATTCCAAAAGGGTATTCCTGTTAGCAGAGGAAGCCCTTGGCATAAGGCTGCCTTAATACCTGAGCGAAGTATTGATCCATGTCTTAGTTGAGAGGACAGAATATCAAACAGGGCTTAAAGCAAGTTGCATGAAAGAAGTTCCCTCAAGTAAAATCCTGCTAATCTAGAAATATTCTGGCCAACAGGCCAAGTGCCTGGCTTAACTGGGGCCATAATACCAAGCAAATGATCTTTTAACCACAAATCATGTTTCTAACTGTGGCCTAAACAGGACAGTTAAACAGGGTTTTTGAACTTAGACTGAAAACACTGGTCTTGGTTTCCCTGCTATCAAGGAATCACAGGAGAAACTGAGTGGTGGGGGCATCACTAATCTAGACTTTACTGATTGCAGGAATGACAGATCACTTGCCAGGCAAGATAGGTCAACACCCTTTTCAGTTGTTGCTCTTACAAGACTAACCACAGGGTCTTGGGTTAGACTTAGCAGTGTAAGAGCCTGTATTCAGTCATCTTTCCGGCAAGTGATGCTGCTCTTGCATTCCGGACACGGCATAAACTGGAAAGGAACAGTTCCCAAGCTGTCTGTGAACTCTCTTCCATCACTTGTCCTCTAGCAGGTACTTGTTATGTATATGTGTGAACAATACATACCAGGAATAACCTACCTATAGGTAGGGCTAGTATCTTTCATGTATATTAGTCACTGGCTATGCTAGTTTCTAACAGACTAATTTGATTGTTTTAATAGAGGAAACAAACTAATGGTAGTGCTTGCATCAGAACAAGCAGCTGGAATTTTCCATCTAATTCATAGTAATTGTGTCATGTTACAGAAGGTTTATTCAACTTGAACTCTTAGACACTGTCAGATGCTAAAGCAATGGGTGTTCTAGTAATGAAACACAACACTTAAGCTGATATTTTATTTGACTCCTTGGCATGAATGACCCTGTTTAAAAGGCAAAAGTCTGAATAGTACATCCACGTTTCTGATTTATTAATGCATGCCTAGTGCTTCTCAAGGCTACTTGGGGCACTACCATTGCAGCAGGAACTAGGCAGAAAATGTGATAGTCAGTTATGCGCATAGGGATTTGTTAGATGCTAATGTAAGTCAGTCATACAGGGGCTCACACAAATGCACTATTATATGTCTAATGTGGGTAGAATGCTGCTAGTCAGGGTACTCCATTGTTGGTAAATGTATCTGGATTTACAATTTTAACTCTTGCTAGTCATTGTATTGCTGTTTAGCCTTTAGTCTATTTCCTCAGCCTGCGAAACTGAAGTCTTGAATTTACTCAAGTGGATAGCTTGTTTACCAGCCTTCTGAAAACAGCTTTTCTGTCAAGAACTTGATGGCTAGAGATATTTCTAAGGATACATTGTGCAGGTCCTGACACAGCCTTCTAACAAGAAGAACTTGACTAACTCTTCAAGAAGGTATGGAGGAGGGAACAACCTGCCTTGGAAGCATGTTCAGCACTTGAACTATTGCTGTGCTTCTGGTTACAACTTCATCCTAACAGGCTATATTGCAGTTGGCAGTAAAAGCTTCTCTTGTCTTCTCCTGGCCTCTCAGATTCTAATTTGAGGTTAATATTTACATGCAATAACTCTTTAAGCTGAATCATGTACTTGCAGAATCAAGGGACAAAGAAGGAGCACAGCCTGTGAAAAGGACAAAGTATTAGACTGCTGAGCATATGTTTAGTTTATCTGCCTTGCCTCTGACTTTTTCAGTGTCCCTAACCTCCTCTCAGGCAAGCTTTCATCAACACTGAAGCAATTATCTTTGAGGGGAAAAGCCCGTCTGTTGGTTGAGGGTTATTGTCCAGTCTTTAAATCCCATGACAGACTACAGCCATAATGAATATTCTTAATCCCCTGTGCACAGGACAAAAATATAATCACTAAGGGTAGCTACCATGTTGCTCAAATAAGGAATAATTGTGAAAGCATCTCTTAAGGGAAACTAAATGTTGCTTAACAAAATTGTTTGGCATGTGCTTCAAGTCTTGCTAAGAAACAGGTATTTCAAGGACAACTTGTCACTAACAACAGTTCTCCTTGCAGGGAGTTCAGAGAAGACACCAAGAGCACAGTACGCCCGAAGTCTTAAGACTGACTTTCCCAGGGTAGATGTGTGGAAAATTAAGTACAATGCTTGAATGGAGAATTGCCTGACTTGAAACAGTACGTAACTGTTCATGTCAAGGCCTATACGTTGAGGGCCTGAAATGGCCTTTCCCCAAGGAGTGGTCAGTACTTGCTCTTCACAGGATAGTCCATATAGCAAAAAAGGAAGATACTATTAGTGGTATTTTAACAAGCCCTTTCCGGAGTAAATTGAAAAGTGGGTGGGCAAAATGTGGTGTGTATCTACTGATACAGGCAAGGGTTTGGGACACTTGTCCCAGGGTAGCAACATCCATAAATCTGCAGTCTAAAACTTTTGGAATACTGCGTTTAGAATAGTAGTTAAAATGGGCCATACAATCGCATAGAGAGTAATTAAGCTGTGGTGATAGCAATGGACTTATCTACATGGAGAAGGTTCAAAAGGCATCATTTAACAGTCTGGTGACATAGCTGCTGTGGGAATGATCATGTTCTTCAGTCACGTCTTCAGTTATAATGGCATAGTGTCCTTGCATAAAAGCACATGCATCTCTAACCCTGCCATACTGCTAGATGGCTCTTTTCAGGTGGACTCAGAATTCAAGTGTAATAGAACAGTTCTAGACTCTTGTTGCCTTACTCCTGCAGTCTGAGTAAGGAAATACTAAGGGACTGAGTACTGTGAAAGGAAGCTTCCAAGCAAGAACTACAAACAGAAGACTTTAGCTTCATTTTAGTTATTTGCATGTAGAGCACACCAGCATTTTCCATTAAGATAAGCCAAACTTAAGTGCGACAAAGACCTTTCACAGCTTTAACTTGTGTCTAAAGTGCAGAAGCCAAATTTAGTTGTGGCTGAGACTCTTGTACTGCAAGCAGACTAGATTACTGCTAGCTCAAGCTACATAATGTTGCTCCCCACTCTGGTGAAATTTTAAGGTAAAGCCTGAGGCAGTTTTGTGCTAGTCTTGTGGCTTAACTACGATGTCAAGAAGTAGTTAAAATATGAACATGTATTAGGCAGCCTTTGTCTATTCTTGCATTCTTAGTTGTGCCAGTTCTCTTGCTCCAGAGATATGATTCCCAAAGACATTGGGTTCTCCAAAGGTACGATAAATAACTGTCATGTACTGTGAACTCTCAGCAGGTGAGATGAGCTGTGCCAGACCTCAGATAGGAGAGTATGTCCTGTAAGCTGTCCAGAAAGCCCTCACTAACCTTCTCAAATTGCATTGTTATCATTGAGAATGAGCTTCTCCACAGTAAGATGGGGTATTTGTGAGGGTTCAGCCAGACTTGTGTGTACCCCTGCCCATCTTCCTCCACCTTGGGGCTCTATACAAATAAGTGGTCTGGCTTCCATAGGATGGAGACAGCCTAGAGTCTAAGGATGGCAACTGCCCATCTGGATTTCTACCACTTTACAGTTGCTGAAGTGAGGTCTTGCTTGTGCATATTTGCTCCTCCCTAGGTTATTTGCTTGTTATTGCCTCTTAACTTTACTTCAGACTGAGATACTTACTGTGGTTGTATAACACCAGAGCTGAGTGTAGCTCTACCAATTAAATTGGGGAAGCAGAATTACTGAGAGGTGGGACTCAGTGTCTTGAGGTTGTTGTTTCTCCTTTCCAGGATGGAGCTGGGCAGTGTCCTAAAGGTGTGACACGACTCCTAGAGAGCATGTCTTAGCTCTGTTCTTCTCCAGGCCTTTTCCTTCTGTTCTCTAAACAGTAACCTTCCAGATGCGGGTGGGTGTTTAACTAATGATTCAACCTTAACTTTGTCTTTCCTTCCTCCCTGTTTCTGAAGGACTTGATAAATCCAGGGAGAAGCTCATTATGCTGAAGTCTAAAGACTATCTCTACCCAAAAAAACTACCATCAGGCAAGCTAATCTAGTTTTAGAGTAGAATTCAGCTGGCTTCATTTTACCTGCCTAATGTGTGGTTTTCAGTGGGCACACTCCTTTTTAGCACTGGTGCAAGTATCCTGCAAAATCCCTCTTGGCTGTAATAGTTTCCCCATTGCTCCTTTGTCAGAATGGGCATGCAAGCCACTCTTCTAGTGATAACATTTCCTAAATAACCATGGGTTGCTATATCAACTCTTCCTCTGACATCTAGTTCTACTCAGAACCACTTGAAATTTTCACAGCAACACCTTTGTTCCCTTGCATCAAATGTTCCTTAGCTGTGGCCAGGTAAGTTGCTTACAGAGGAGAACAGGTATAGCTGCCAGAGATCTCTCCCATGAGCACTTTTATCTCTGATTTACTTGAGCAATGCTAAATGCAATTCACAAAGTATCTGGTAAGCAGCTAGATCTAACTTTACTTATATTAACAGCTAGTTCCCTAAAGGCCTTCCTTCTAGCTAAATGGAAATGGAGGCCTTCAGGGTGAAATTCTCTCTTTAAGACCTAGGAATTTGTGTTCTTCCTAGGTTAAGAATCAGTTAAGCATTGACATCCATTACACTGTTAGTAGCAAGCTGGATGAGTCAGTCTATAGCTATTGACTTAGCAATGAATTGAGGGAAGAGGGGAAGGCAGGAGTGAGAGCAAAACCCTGAAAGTAACTTCCAAGTAATGGATAAATCATTAGCTGTGACTAAGGCAAATGAGGAATAGGTTATTAAGAATTACAAACCTCTAATGCTAGAGGACGTGGAATGCTTCAGCACTTATGTCTCAAATGGTGTGCTGGATAATAGGGGTGGCTTGGTCTGTGGCTGCTTGCCTGGATATAGGGGGAATTACTAGTAGAGGGTAGCCCAGCTACTTAATCATCTAAACAAACTCTTGGCTTCATTTGTCACCCTAAAATTCAAAGCAGTAACTGAAGCCACTCCAGTACTCCAGACAGAAGATTCATAGAATGTTTTCTGTAGCAGAAGTGAATGCCCAGTTCTTTCTGGCCAGGTATAGATGATGTTCAGAACTCTATAAAGACAATACGAGTCCCTGTATTTGGTAAGTGTGAATCAATGCTTCAGCTGTGTAGGAACAAAACATGGTGATTGCAGATTATTTTTTAAATGTATCTTGCATCTCAGAGGCAAAAGGGTCTCATAGCATAGAGTTACAAGTCAAGTCATACTAGTCAACAATTTCTATTAACTTGCAGGTGTTTTTTTTTTAAAACCCTCAGGTTACTTGATTACTGTTAAGGGTGTAGGGTTTGGTTTGGGGTTTTGTTGTGTTTATTTTTGCTGGAATGGTCTGTCTGCAGCCCAAGGAATTTATTTGCTTTTACCTGTTGGGTGGTATAACCTCAGACTTCTGCTAGTTATAGAAACATGAATAAGATCTACTGGTTTCTTTGAGGTGTTCTGGTGCCATCTTCATGGGTGTTTGGAAGAGAACCTAGCAAATGTTTCTTGCATTCCCTCCTATCCTCTACAGAGATGCAGCTGGCAGCGCTGAAGAAGAGAGCAAATGTCTGAGGTTCTATAAATAGCTTTAAAGGGTAAAAAGCTAAAGATTGACAGATTAAAACAGGGTGATGCAAGTACAGCCTGTGGAATTAGGTCAGTGTGGTCTACTGATTAGGTATTACTGAGGTGACTGTTCATCACCTAGTGGCCATAACTTCATGCTCTCTGTAGCCTGAGATGAATAGTCAGTGAGTCAGACTTCCTATATGATCACTACTAAAACTTTCAGTGTTCAGCAGAACAAAACTGGACTAAACAGGTTTAATAAGAATATTTCTTCTTCAAGGTAAAATACTGTGTCTGTTTACTGATTGTTACTTGGATTTTTAAAAACTACAGCAAGCATAGCTGACGACCATCCCATCATGTCCACTGAAGCTGAAACTACAGCCAGCCAGCCTGAGCAACAGGCTCCACCAAAAGCACAACATTCAAAGAAGGAAAAAAAGAAAGGTAAGAAATGCTTACCTCTAGAACACCTCTAGTCAGTGTCCCTAATCTTTTGCACTTGCCTAAAACTAAGATCACTCTCACAGCATAGTTAACTCTGAGATTTCAAGCCGACTGGAAGACTGAGTAAATAAGCTAGTAAAATAAATCTAACCAGAAGGCAAGCTTTTACCTTGAAAGGTTTGTTGGTTTTTTTAGCTTTAAGTTATAAAGCTCTCAGTTGCACTTGTTAAATGACTTATTTGTTGAGCCTGGCAAGTCACCAAAAGCCCAGAGCAGTGAAAGCCTCCCTGAGGAGGTGACCAGATCCAGGATCATCCAGGTAGCTGTCAATCTGAACCTGAACTTGCTTCTTCCCCTACTTCCAGAGAGGGAGTGATATGCTAGACACAGATACAGCTTCTAGTCCAGAGAAGCTAGAAAGCTCATTTTGTGAGAATTACTGTAGATCAGATAATAAATGTTTTGATAGATTAGGTCATGTAAATAGAATTACCTCATACAGAAATAGATACCTAGGTACACACTCAGAGTATGTTGAGCATGCAGGGAAGAAAAACAAGCAATTCTGAGAAGTAGCAGGAACAGCAGAAAAAGTAAATCAGCTAAAATCCCAAGTGATTACAGGGATGGGGGTACCAGGACTTGTAGAAATGGTGATGCTGATAGAAAGTTCTAGCGCAGGAACTAGGAGGTTCTTGCACAACAAGAAGAGATCTGACTACGCCAGAATGAGGAGCTAGCATCAGAAAGGCTTATTGAGCATCTTCTATGGCCATGGAAAGTACCACCTCTGCTTGGTGTTTTTGCTTAGCACTTTATATCTAATTGGCTGTTGCCTATAAATATTTCAGTCTTTTATATGGCAAACAATTGTTCTGAAGTTCCCAAACATTAAGCACTGGGCTCCACTCTTTGAACAGAGGCCAGATTCTGCAAGAGCACTGTGACCTTAAAGAGTAACTTTCTTGCAGTGCACACAGTACTAGGACTATGGGTTGTTAGTCAGCTATACTCAAGGGACAGTTTTAATATGTACTTATATAATATAATTTTTCAAAGATCTCAAAGTCACAATATAGACATTTCTTTCTTAAGAAAACAAACAAAAAACAACCAAACAAAACAAACCCCCAAACTAAAACAAACAAACAAAAAAACCCACAAAACCCAAACACCAACAAACAAACAACTTTTCTCTGCTTCCAGGGCTAGAAAAGACAGATGAATCTCTCTTGGCCAGATTCAAAGGTGATGGTGTAAGATACAAAGCTAAACTGATTGGCATTGATGATGTCCCAGAGGCAAGAGGAGACAAAATGAGTCAAGATTCAATGATGAAGCTGAAGGTAAGGGCTTGAGCTGGCATGTAAGGAACAACTTCTGGGTAGCCTTCAGAAAGCAGATCAAACGGTATTTGAAGTTGTGCCAAAGTAACAGCTTAATGGTAACACACACTAATAACAGCACCATCCTAGTCGGATGTTACTTCTAAAGCTGTAAGCCTTTGCTCAAAGAACATTATTCCTCTAATAGCTTGGGACCGCTCCTTTAAGTCTCTTACAGGCATCCAATATGGATGCTAATAGTATGAACTTGATCACAAATAGTGAGCTTGGGTTTTGGATGGGGAGGGGGGAACTCTGTGCAATTTAACAGACCTCAAAGCACAAGTTGGCATCCTGCGGCAGTAGTGACACCAAGAGATCAGATAAACCAAAGAATAAATGAGACCCTGCAGCAGCAAAGATGATTACTTCTGGGGTGCAGAACACTCGCATAGCTTCAGTCAGGCCAGGAAGGCTGGTAAACATGCTGCTACTGCAGCAGTTTTGTGAGCTAAGATAAGTTTTAAAGCTCTAAAATATTTACACATGAAACACAATCTAGTTCTGAGGTATCACTTCAAACCTAGTAAGGCATATGTTGCAAGAGGAATGCTGCTCTAACTGTACAGCTATATAGGAATAACTAGATTAGTGCTAGTACATTCATAGCCATGGGCTCAAGAGGAATGTAAGGAAACAAGTTAAAGCTCAATCTGACACAAGTCTCATCAATACTTTGATATTCATCCTCTTTAGGGAATGGCAGTGGCCTCCCGTTCCCAGGGTCAACACAAACAGAAGATCTGGGTGAACATATCCCTCTCTGGTATCAAGATAATAGATGAGAGAACTGGGGTAAGATATGACTTATCCTCTTGCTGTGATTCTTAAAGCAAATGAGGTGCTTGGAAGGTAGACCAATCTGAACTAGATTTCTTAATGGCATCATGCCCCCCTTCCACATACTAAAATGGGTTTGTGAAATGAGTTGTAATGCTGAAGCCTCCTGCCACATCCTATTGTGGTTAGTCAAAAGCTGATAAATCTGAGTCTTGAACTGAACCCTTCTAACAGTCTCAGTCATTATAACTACAGATAAGAGCAACTATTATATCTCCAACAATTTAAACAGATAGGTGTTTTTTTTCCAATTCTAGGTCATAGAATATGACCATCCAGTAAATAAAATCTCCTTTATTGCTCGGGATGTAACAGACAATCGTGCTTTTGGCTACATATGTGGAGGAGAAGGCCAGCACCAATTTTTTGCCATAAAAACAGCACAACAGGTATGGATCAGAAACCCTTTTCCACTTGCTATGAATAATGCTATTGTGTAAACACTTAACATGTGGTAAGGGTGTCGTGTTTTACTGGTAGCCCTATGAGGTAGGTATAGGGGAGTACCAGCCCAGGTGGATGGACTCCCCTCCTAGAGGCGGGCAGTAGGAATTGAACGTATCGCCGGAGGCTTCTACCTTGTTCAGCTTCTCTGTAGTCTGTGGAATAAAAACACTGAAGTAGCCTTGCTTACTGTGATTAACCTTGCTTGAAATGTCCATGCACCATGGAAATCATTAGTGAGATGAACAGAGCCATTATCATGGGCTTTCCAGTACAGTGGCCTGTTGCTGTCAGTGAGAATGCTAGTTCTTGAGTCAGATAGGCAGAGCTTCACTTGGAATTAACAGGGATGATGTTAGAACTCCACTAGTCTAGTTGTCATGTTGCTTTGTCTTGTGCAGCAGTGAAAACAGACTTACTCAATTGCAATAGTGTTTCTGGGGTGAGTGAATGGCAGGTCTGGTCTTCCTAGAGTTACTTCTTGAAGGGATTCTAATTCTTCTGTGCTAGGTTTCCCCCATGCAGAAATCCTGTATTCAGGGTTTGTCTCAAGAGAATCTGTACATAAGCAGCACTGGAAACAAGCTACTTAGGAAACTGCATAATACTCAGCAGTAATTCTAAATGACCTGAACTTAAGTTAGATATTTATCATTTATTAGCTTGTCATTATAATGTCTTTATAATAGTCATTATAATGACCTGATGAGCCAAGACTTCAAAGCTAGTAATTTCTTCCTACATGCCCTCCTGGAGAAGCTGTTGGCAACTTCAGACCCACTACAGATGGGACTGAGGGGCTTCTTGTTGGAGCATGTTACTACTTTAGTAACAACTGTAACACCCTCTCCTAAGCCTGTTTTATTAGTTTATAAGAGTCCTGTGTTGTATTGATTTCACTGGAATTGTCGATTAAGTACAAAAGCCTTCTGTGTGTGCTCTGGAGTGGAGTCTTCTCTTAGAGCTTTTCACCATGGGGTGCTTCTTGCCAGCCTACAAGCTTAGCCAAGCTGTAGATAGCTCTTGACTTGCTGCTAGTCGTTTTTGACACAGACTTGTCTAGCTGAGAAGTAAGGACTTGTGCAGCTCTAGACTGCTGCAGCTGTACTGTTTGTCAAAGTTGATAACCCTTGAAATGGCTTTTCCTGCAGTTGCATGTCTAAATACCTTGATTGAGAGGATGATGCTCAGATACAAACAGTGAGATCTGTTCAACAGATTCTCTGCTTGAGCCAAAGGCAGTGGCTGAACAAGGGGAGTTGTCCTATCATAGGCACTGACACAACTGCTGTATGCCTCAAGCAAAAGTTCTAAATTGGTATAGCTGAACATGCCACCATCTCAGCAACCACTCAAAACATTCACGTTAATGGGTGTGCAGGGAATGCAGTGCCTTTCTAATTCACACTAAGTTTTCATCCTGATGCAGATACCATTTAATGCAGGTGTCTACTGTATGCATTTGAGGTGATGATAATCTTACCTTATGCTTGTCTTGCTGATTTACTATTTGCATCCTGTTTAAAATAGATGTAGTATTGGGTATAGAAGCTTTCTCCAGGTTCAGTGTTGGAGTTCATAGAAAACAGACGGATTCATAATGTTTTTCCTCTCATGAGAGTACCAGAGAGCTTGGATAAGCTTTGCACTTTTGAGGAAATCTGATTAGGATTTGCCATGCACTAAGGAAGTCTTGTGCTACAAGCTTTTTAGCAAAAACACAGCAGGTTTAGCACATATACAGCCACTTTCCCTGTGGAGTTAACAACAGTTACAAGCTGGCTGTGCCCCATTACCCTTGGATTCTGTATCAGCTCTCTTCTGTGGAGGCTAGACAGTCCTTTTAAAATCTTGCTTTTCCTGTTGTCTCAACCTTACTGTTGCACCACTTAGGAAAGTCTGGCTTGCTGCACAGCTTGCTTCAGTAGAAGTTCAGGGAGAAGTAGTACATGGCCTAAAAGCTACATTCTTTTCCAGGCTGAGCCTCTGGTTGTTGATCTTAAGGACCTCTTCCAACTAATATATAACATGAAACAGAATGAAGAAGATGAGAAGAAAAAGGTGAGTAAAATTAAAGAAACTGCATTGGATTCTGCATAGAAATAAAGCTTGCTTCAGCTTTGGCTTGGCTTTTGGGCTCTTGTAAGACTTAACACTGAGGTTTAAGTCCAGGATCACTTGAAGTTATTGGTTGGTAGTTGTACTAGCAGCTTGATTACTTCCTAGATCTAGTAAGCTCTCCAAAGCAAAAGGCTTTAGATAATCTACATGATGTCTAAGTACTAAAAGCTGCCTTTTCTTCTTTAGGGTGAAGAAGCAAGTGAGACTGAGGTAAGCCATTCCAACTCACCCTCACTTAATTAGGTATGCTGCTGCAGCACAACTAGCTTTGACTTTCTTTACACTGCCAGCATTATGGAGGCAATGTCAGATGCCCAATTACATTGGAATGGGAGTAAAAGGGGCCTACGGAACTAATAATAAGTAGTGATCTCCCTTGTACTTCCTCTTTCCATCGCTTGCTCTTTGAAGCTTGCAAGTCCCTTGCTTAAGGCAAGTTTTGATATTCCAATTATTGCTGACATTGTTATCCATCTATTACAGAATGGTAGCATAGCACTACCTGCTGATGAGGCTGACAAAATGAAACCGGTAGGTTAAATTTCTGAACTTTATGCTGATGCCATTAAGGAGTTCGTAACTGTCTGTCTCCACATTGTGTGGAAAAGGCAGTATTTATACATGTGTTTACACTAGATGTTCATAATGCTTGATTCTTGCTCATGCAAGAACTCTAACAGATACAAATTCTTTCAATATTTCTGGCTTGAAGGGAGTTGACCAGATGGACTTGTTTGGGGATATGTCAACACCTCCTGATGTAAGCAGTCCCACAGTAAGTAGAATCTAGCTTAGTTGTATTAAGTCTTGCTTTGAGAGCAAACTAGTCCTAGTAATAAGATTTGGTTTTACTTTGTTAGTCCTGGTTTCTGGTTTCACCGAGACACCTGTCTAGCTATCATCAGTGTACTAGTGTCTTAGGGCTATAATAGTATCTACTTACTAAGTAGAGTAGCTAATGTCATTCTTAGCCAGCAGAGCTCACTTGAGACTGTGTGACAGATAATCCTATATTATTAGTCATAGAACGGGTTTGAGTTGGAAACCCAAAAGGTCATCTAGTTCCAACCCCCCTGCCATGGGCAGGGACACCTTCCACTAGACCAGGTTGCTCAAAGCCCCATCCAGCCTGGCCTTGAACACTTCCAGGGTCAGGTCATCCACAACTTCTCTGGGCAACCTGTTCCAGTGTCTCACCACTCACAGTAAAGAATTTCTTCCTAATATCTAATCCAAATCTACTGTCTTTCAGTTTAAAACCATTACCCCTTGTCCTATCACTATAGTTGCTAATAAAGAGTCTTTCCCCATCTTTCCTGTAGGCCTCCTTTAGGTACTGGAAGGCTCCCTGGAGCCTTCTCTTGTCTTATGCTAAACAACCCCAACTCTCTCAGCCTGTCTGCATAGGGGAGGGGCTCTAGCCCCCGATCATCTTCATGGCCCTCCTCTGGACCTGCTCAAGCAGGTCCAGGTGGTCCATGTCTTTCTTATGCTGTGGGCCCCAGAGCTGAACACAGTACTTGGGTAGGGTCTCACGAGAGCAGAGCAGAAGGGGAGGATCACATCCCTCAACTTGGCCACATTTCTTTTAGTGCAGCCCAGAATGTGATTGGCTTTTCTTGTCTGTGAACACACATTGCTGGGTCATATTCAGTTTTCCATTCACCAATACTCCCAAGTGCTTATCCACAGGGCTGCTCTCAACCCACTCATTGCCTAGTCTGTATCAATGTTTGGGATTGCCCTGACTCGGGTGCAGGACCTTTTACTTGGTCTTGTTGAACTTCATGAATTTCACATGGGCCCACCTCTCTAGTCAGATGTCTTAGAAATATGTGCTAGCAGTACATGCCTCTGCTACTATGAAAGCTATTACAGAAACTTTGCTAAAGACCTTTAAAGCTGAAGTTCATTTTAAGGACAGGTGAATCCTTAAGTCCCTCAGAGTGGACTTGTGGCCATTCTAGATGAGTAGCCCTAGCTCAAGATGTGGTCCAACTGGACAGAAGTGTGCATAAACCTTGTCATAGCTCAGTATGACCCCCAAAATCCTACCAGTTTATTCTGGCACTGTAAGCTGCTATCAGCCATGATCCAATTGGTGCTGTCAGTCCAGCTAGTGACCAGGTCTTACCCTTCTACTGCCTGCTTGGTGGGAGAGATGGCATGTTAACATCTTCCACTGTCAAATAGCTCTCCAATCTTACTCTGAAGCTGAGACTGCAATTTGAAGTCACACTAAGGCAGTGTGATTTCACAACTTGTCAAAACAAATGACTAGAATTCAAACAGGGGTTCCTGACTCCAGTGAAAGCCTAGGTGTAATTAGTGCTTGATGACTCTACAGTCTCTAGGCTGTAGAATAAGTATCTGATATTTAACTAAAGGATCTTAGAAGAGGTGCTTTTAACATTGAGTTTCTGTAACTAGGTAGCTGTGATTTGACCACAGACAGCAGTGCTTGCCCCAGTGACTTTATAAGAGGAAGCTTTAGTGCAACTTCATTGTGACATTGAATACTTATTAGTATAATGTATTGGATACTAGGATCAAGCTTGTGTACTATGCAGCAAGTCCTACATAAAACTAATTTTATTTTTCTTTCTGAACAAATAGGAAGCTAAAGAGATTCTGTTAGTGGATCTAAATTCTGAAATTGAGACCAAACAGACTTTTACAAAAGAGGATCTCTTCTTGAATGACATCACAACCTCTCTTCCACAACCAAAGCCACAGACACCCTTCTTGCCTGAGAGTTCTTTCTCTGCCAGTCTCAGCTTCTTTCCCACACCTAACCCAGACCCTTTCAGTGATGATCCTTTTGCACAGCCAGACCAATCTGCACTGCCTTCATTTGGTTCTCTAAAATCTCCTGATCGGAAGAAGGAAAGTCTGAGTACCTTGACACCCATGGGTAATGGTGCTTCAAATGGTGATACTGACTACTTTGGTAAACAGTTTGACCAGATTTCTAATAGAACTGGCAAACAAGAAGCACTAACAAGCCAGTGGCCACTTGAGAGTAAGTCGCCTGCAGCCAGAATTCCAAATGGGGTACCAGAGAGAGAACAAAGTGGCTTTCTTAAAGCCCCATCAAACCTGTTTGTGGAAGGTCCTTCCAAAGAAGTATCTCTGCAGAATGGAGTAAAGCTGGATTCTGAAAGCAATATCCAGCTTGTGTCACATGAGTCTATAACAATTAGCCCACCACCACAAAGTACCAAGCCAGGAAGAGGAAGGAGGTCTGTCAAGGTGAACAACATTAAAAAAGTGATATGCATGCTCTTACTGGGAGAATCTGGGTGAAAGAAGCTTTTCTTTCATCATACTGTGTAACTAGCTAAATAGCTTCACAACGCATCTACTTCTTTTACCTGCCATGCTTACCCTAACCTCTCTGCAGCCATGATATATTCTAACATTAATGAATGCTTCATAGTAGCTATGGTCACTAAATTATATACTCTCTTCCTTAATGCTTTCATACTTCTGTAAAGGTCTGGTAAGTATGCTGCTATGTATATTGACACTTGATAAAATGCCAGAAACTGTTATGATAGCTGTATGCCCATCAACCTGTGGTTTCATAACAATGAGGTACTAGTACTAGCTTACAGAAACCTGTGTAGTTTCTCAGTATCTGCCTACTGAGGGCAACCTCAGTGACTTGCCTTATTAGACACAGGGTGGCTCTGGGTCAACTGCATTTGTCTTGCACTCAAATGATGCAAAACTGTTGCTGACATTGCCAGAACTGCAGGGGTCACTGCAGACTGAGCAGGAATGTTCAGAGGGGTAGGGGGCAGAGGGAAGCTTATTATGATGACAAATAATTCAGTTACTTTAAGTCTTATTCTTTGCTGTTGACTTGTGACTACTGTATATTATACTTACTTAATGCCATGCATCTCAGTAGGCATGAACATAATGAAGTTTGAAACTCTTTTATACTTGGTCTCTAAAGGATACATCAAAGCTCCCTGCTCTGCTCTAGCTGAAATAAAAGCTTGTAGCTCTGGACTAGGGAGTCTTGATCATGCTAGCATGTGTTCTGCCATGCCATCTCACAAAGCTTTTTTTTTTTCTTTCTAGACTGCATCGAGTGACTTATTTAGCTCAGACTTCTTTGTGCCAACTACAGAAAGTGTTAGCTTGACCTCAGTTGCACAAACAGGACCTGTGCCAATTAGTTCACTGGACCTCTTCAAAACCAGTCTTACCATACCATCTCCATTGGGTTGTCTAGGTTAGTTCACAAAGTGAAGGTGTTGCTCCAGTCTAAAATACCTGGTAACACTAAAACAGGGTTCTAGTTTTCTTTTACTTCATGTGTAGTGCCTTGTCCTTTGATCCATGTGCCCTAAAACTATTAAGTTCCTCTGTCTGCCCTGAACTATTAAGTTCTGTGAATAGAGGCCTAAGCTCTGCATCCTTAACTGGAACAGGGTTTTTGCTTAAACTTTGACAGCAGATTGCTGCTTCAGGTACACAAGGTTAAAGTAAGCCAAGCACAACTTGAGACGCTAGGGTTACACTGCTGCAGAGTCTTAATAATAATTTACACAGAAGTAACTATATGGCAAATGCATCTGTCACTTCTGTGCTAGAACTAAGTATGTTCCTCTGTTACATCAACCTCAATTCTGTTCTTTCAGGACTGGAATGCAGCAAAGTAAAAAATGTTAACCTCCTTCTCCCCTCCCCCACCCCCAAGAACTTGACTTTTAAGTATAAATCAACACATTTTTGCAAACAGTACATGAAAAATGTTTTGTGGGTACCCTCAGAGTTGATACACTCTTGCTTGAGGTCTTCAGGTCACTGGAGTGCTGTGTAACAACAATCTCTCCCCCAGGTGGCTTGCCAGTAAATCCATCGCCATGGAGTGCACAGTCACCTCCCTTCACTCAGGCTGCATCAGTCTTTCCTGGATCTATGTTATCTGCTCCGCCTACAGGATTTACTCAACCACTTGCCTTTAGTACTCCAACACTGCCAAGCTGGAACAAGCCTACTGCCCCTCAGTCCCCTATTCTCTGGGCACATCAAGCACAAGTTCCATCTACTTCATGGGCGCAGCCATCCAGTGCTGTAAGATCCTTCCAGAGTAGTGCGCTCCCATCGTCAACACTACCTGCTCAGATACCATCTGTACTGTCTTCCACGCCAACGACAACTAGCCCACCTCCGCCACCACCTAGAACTACCCCTCAGAAGGAGCTCAAGAAAGAAAGTGATGCTTTTGTTGATCTGGATCCACTTGGTGATAAAGAGATGAAGGAAGTCAAGGAAATGTTTAAAGAATTCCAGCTGACAAAGCCACCTGCTGTACCAGCAAGGAGAGGAGAGCAGCAATGCCTTTCAGGTGCTTCTGGAGCTTTCAGCAGTTATTTTAGTAGTAAAGTAGACATTTCTCAAGATAGTACAGGTCATGATGACATGGAAGCTAGCAAGTTGTCTGCCAAAATGACTGGTAAATTTTTTTTCTTCTGCTTCAATAGCTGCTCAGGAATTGGGATGGTTGTTCAGTAGTCCTTTCTGATAGAACTAAAAATCTGATTTAATGGTTACTGAAACAGAGGGTTGAAGGACTGTGTCCCCTAATAATGTTACAGAATTGATCAATGTTAGTGGCCAAACACTGACATCTAGTGTCTAAGATACTTGACTAGAATGAGGTAAACTAGGTCTGTATACAATGTTAGAAGTCCCATCTAGCTGAAGTGCAGTGAGGGACAAGCAAGAGATAAAATTGTGGGGTCACTCAAAGCGACTTGTGTGGGGTTTTTTGTGTATGTAATTAGATGAGCTTTGGTGTTGCTATGCAGGCAGAGCTGAGTACTTGTTAAAGCTGTTAAGTGATTATAGCAGTATATCTCTTTTCCTTAGAACCACCAAAGCCTGTTCTCCAAAGTGTGCTGCCAGCTGATGGCCTATTTGAAAGTCAAGCTAAAATGGACCTTTTCAGTGACTCATCTGTAAGTAGTAAAAAAAAGAAAATCCAAACCAACACTAAAAAATACAACCCTTCTTTCTTCTTAACAGGAGAAACACAGTGCCTGTTTTTTTGAGCACTGACTTAGTTCTGGCTTTAGAGGCCATGGAACAAAACTTATTGCATGTCTGAGGCTAATATTTAATCTAACAGAAGGCATTTGTTGCAAGAAGGCTAACAAAGTATGATTCTGTTTGGCTTGGGCCCATAACCAGTTCCCCAATCTGCAAGCCCTAGCAGGAAGTTCTTCAGTATTGGGAGCTTCTACAAAAGACTGTAAAATAATGTAGCTGCAGAAGTCTTCCACTTCAGTTATACTTAACTTTCTGTGGAGTAGACTGAGCAGTGCAGACTGTGCAGCTCTCTTGCTGAACAAATAGGAGGCTCCCATGTTCAGTATCCCCTGTGGGAAGAAGTGGCTTAACCAGATCGCTCCATTTGGGACACAGTACTTGAAGCCCTTGGTGTAAACTCTGGATCCTAAGAGATCTAGCATTTGGCTAAAACAGACCTCATCATGGCTATATGGGCTCTGCTCCAAAGAGTGTTCAGTAAGGACACATGGCTTTTCTGAAAGATACCTTGCCTCAGACTAGGATAACTGCTAACACTGCTTTAGAGCCCTTTTCTCTTGTTAAAGCAGTACAGGTAATGTGTATTTAGCAGGGACTCTGCAGTATTCTTTCCAGACGGTGTTTGGAACAGGAACTAGCAGATAGAGCTACACAGGGTAAACCTGGAAACCCAGTAACAGCCTGTGATCTCTCTTTCCTTAGAAATCTCAGAAACCACCTTCTGGCCCTTTTGGTGATCCTTTTGGCAACCCATTTGCATAGATCAGGTAAGTCTTCCACCAGCAAGGAAACCTATTTCATTCTCTGAAATTGATTCAGAAAACCTTTGGTAAAGAGCTGGCTAAAAACTACACTGGCTTAGCTCTAATGCTCCTCTAAAGTACGGCAAACAGTCCCTAGAAGAACACTTCTAGAGTACAAGTACATCTACACAGACTTGTACATAGCTGCATTCTGGCTAAGCCTAGCCAGCTTCACTTTAGAAATACAGATTTTATTCTTCCACAGACTTAAATCTCAAGGCCACAATAGATCTAGATTTCCTTTCCTTGATGAAAGTTAATAAGCAAATACATGCCGCAAATAAATTTCAAAGGGGCTCACTAAATACCTTCAGATATCTATTTAGGAGAGTGTTAACACACAGTGCCCCATACAACTTTCTGAAGTTTAATCCCCTAAATAATTGTGGGTTTGTACTCTGGGTGAATTGGTGTAAAAACAGAATAACAACTATTATGAGAGTTTTTGTTACTGGAAACTAATGTAACTCAAACTTTTGTACCCTTGACTAGAGAATGTGAACTGTCAAACTAGCAAATCTATTCCACTGCCACACCTCTAAGTCTTCCCCTGAAATACGGTCTGGCTTCTAACAAGACAAGTCTTGCTATTTATTGCTTTAGTTTTTGTTCTGAGTGGCTCTAAGCTAGTTTAAGCAATAAAACTGTAACTTACAGCCATCCTAACCCTAAGTCCTTTTCATCATACTAGGCATAACCAGGAAAGGACAAATGGAGTAGTAACTGGACCTCTTCTCAACATGATTTTTCTACATGTTTCACTTTGCTGTCTGCCACTCTTGCTGCTGTTCCATGATGTCTGTAATCTAAAACATGCCCAGGTGGATTGAAACATGAGCCCTCAAAGAACATGCTGTGAAGATGATAATTCAGGGCAAAGCAAATGTAGAGCTGGACTCATGCTGGACACCCAAATTCAAACTGGTGAATGGTAACTTTACTTTAGTTCTTTGCAATCTTCCAGAGAGGAGCTTAGCAACACTAAGTCATGTGTCTTGTAAACATGGTCACTACAATTCCTTTTTATGTAGTGCTTACTGTCCCAAAATACAGGAACTGGATGTACCTGGGGAAGAAGTGTTGCCTGCACATCAGGGAACTGAATTAGTAGCTAAAAGTCCACACTTTAAACAACTAGGTCAGTTGCCTGTTATCACAACAGCAGCCAGTTGTAAAGTTAAGTGGACTCTATGCGTTTCTAATTGGTGACTGGACATATGACTTGGTCTCTGAGCCACAAAGGTGTAAACTGTATGGTAGGGGAAGAAAAAATCCAATACTTGTCTATTGAACTCAAAGTAAAAATACCATTCTGCCATAGATGTGTAATAACTAACTGTGGGGTCTATAACAGAACTGCTGGAGTCCCGAGTACTAGAGGCCTACACTGTAGGGTCAGATAAGCTGAAACACTTCTTGCAGAACATTAAGGTAGTCCTGGACACTAACTGTTGTCTTTGCTAATATGGCTTTTTTCGGGGAGGGAAATCTACTAGGATGGCTTGGCAGACAAATGGAACAAGCAGATGGGCTTCTTGCGTGTATCTCACAATGTCCCTGATGTTGCTCAGTTTTACTTGTCATATGGTATAGTGTGGCATGTTTCCAGTATGTTGGAAAGCAAAAAGACAATCATGGCTTCACTCTGTGCCTAGATTCCTTGTGAACAGATGCTGTTAATGTGTGGTAGTCACCCATCTCTTGAAAAACATGCCCTTTCCAAGGAACGTCTTACAAATCTTTAAATCAGTTGGTTACAACTGACTAACAACTACATTCTTGGCCAGTGGTGATGGCTGATGTGTCAGAGGTTTTACTGTTAATACAAAGTATAAACTTGAAATGGTATTGTTAAATCAAATGCCTAAGCAATTGCTGAACTGGAGACCTAATAAAGTCAACTTGAATACAGCATTAGTACCGAATTCAGCCAGTCATGCAATTAGTCTTGTATATAAACCTCTCTTGCACTTTCTGTAATGCAAAACAAGCTATGAATTGAAGTATTTGTCTCAAACTGGAAATGTGGAAACTTATGAATGTTACACTGTTACATAAAAATGTAATATCTCAAGTGATGTTACCTAATGACATTAAACAAAAGCAACTCTTCATACCAAACATTAGTGTGGCTGTTGATTCTGTCCTCCATAACTCAGTTTTGTGGTCTAGTTGACATTAGGTATTCAAAGCCTGCTAAGAATTGTTTCTCACAGGTTCTTACTATAGCTGTCTGATAGGAAACTCTTAAGTCTTTCCGTAGCTTCTTGCATCAGGCCTGTTCAATAAATGCAGTTCCACAGTAAAAAATAAAATTCCCAGCTGACTTAGTAAACTCTCACTAGATGCTTGTCCCAAAACTGAGTTTGCTGCTACTAAAGATGCTTTCTTGCTCCCATCTGCAGGACCATGGAAGCTGGATACTTAAATTGCATTTCATTCAGAAGTTTCATTAATTTGACTTGTCTATTCCAACTTTGCAGAAGGTCTAAACTGATGCTGGGAAAACTAATTAGAACATTTAGCTCATGTTCAGAACAAATTTTACAACTCCTTTAATGCAGATAGCTAAAAAGAATAAATCGCTTAGAAAGTTACTGGTTCAGACTAGCCATTAGTACTGGAGACAGACCTGTAGCTGTCAGCCTGCTTTATCACTGAATAAATAGAACAGGTGCTTGTTTGCTTACTTTTAATACTGTTTGAGTTGTATGGTTGAAGGACTGAAAACACCTCCTTGAAAGGGAGTTGGTACCTAGCTTGAAAGATAGGTCTTGTGGTGCTTCATAGAGAATCACTGCAGTTTTTTTGGTTGGTTGGTTTTTTGGGGTTTTTTGGGGTTTGGGTTTTTTTTTACTTTTTTGATTGCATGGCAACATGTGATTTAGTACTCAAAGATACTATTATAACTAAAAAAGCAATTGACTGTCTTGGTGCTTGAGTGAAGGAACATGTTTGCCAGCATTTGAGTTAAGCGTCTAAATGACCATTTGCTGGTCAAGCTAAAATTAACATTCCTACTATGCTGGAGTTTTGAAACAGCTGTTGGAATGATCACTAAGAGCTGGTTAGCAGGACCTCTTGCAGGCTGGCCAAAGATGCTTGCTGGTCTGCTAGCTTATTTTGAATAGCTGTTTGCTCTAATTTAGTCTGTTTTAAAGAACCATGAAATGTGGTGGTATATATACCATCAGTTGAAGCAGATATGATGAAACAATACAGTATTACAAGTGTTTGTCTTGCATTCTTGCTCAACAAATGAGTTGAGTGCAACCGGACTCATCAAGCTGGACTAAGGCAGCATCAGATTTAAGTTCCTTTAAATGAAATTATCCCAAATTAAGGACTGAATAGGGGAAAAAATTGCCTGCCCTATTCTGCACCCTTCCCTCTCCCTGCCACAAAGAGGGGGGAACAGAAAAAATTAATTTTTTTTACTTACCCATGGTAATTTGCAATAGACTTATACTAGATGATTATTTTAAGCTTGCATCCAGATACTTAATTCTTAACTGCTAAACAGCAGGTTATTTGAGTTACTTCTGTCTTGTGACTGTGTATAGCACATGATGCCTTAAATCAGGATTACAGCAAACCACTGAATAGGAATGCCCTTCTAAAGAGCTAGCTTGTGGTTTGGGTTTTGGTGACAATGAAAGCTAGGAGTTTTAGGTTCCTTCAAAACAACAAAAAATTGTGTGGTGTTCTTTTATATTGGCTGGGGGAAGAAGAAAAAAGAATCTTGGGACTTTATTCCAAAGATGGATTCCAAAGATGTTAGATGCTGAAATTGCTCTTGTAAACAGCTCTGCTTTAGGAACTACTTGTTCCTCACATGAGTCACTGCTATGACTGCTTTTTACTAGGCAGTTAACTGTTCCCTAATTAAATAGAAAATGTTTTCCCGATATTTAAAAGGTACTAGTAAACAAAAATGGTTTGTTTTTAATCTTGAAACTACTTTACACTATTTCCAAGTCTCCATGCAGGAAAAAGTGGAATTTTCTGCAAAGTGGACTTTAGAGCATTTACCATAAGGCAGTTTTGGCCAGTAATTGGCACTGTTTTGTGACCACTGCTTTTTGTTTGTTCTCTTGGTAATAAATAACAAAAGGAACAAATAAAGAAATTACAAATTCAGTCACGGCAATTCTTGTCTATTCAGCTACAAAATGAGAAGCATGCATGTTGTCCTGCAGCTTATACCCATACTATGCAATTTAGAGGTGGCTGCCTCACTTTGGGGGGAAAGCAGAAGGTAAGTGTTCTTTGTCTTCGGAAATCTACTCTGTTTTGTTTCTCCATCACAGAGCATAAACCTCCAATGCAGATATTTCTAATGGTAGCTTGCTCAGATACCCAATGAAAAAGGAAACTACTTTTTGCTGTATTTCAAGGAGTCAAATAGAAATGGTTTATTGATTTATTTTGGATGTACATGGCACAATAAAAGTGACTGACGGCAACTGAAGCTGTGTTCTTGCAGGGAGATGGAGCTCAGGCAATTGTTTTCTACTGCACACTGAGTGAGAAAATATAATCTAATCTCAATCTGTTTCTTTCTGAAGATGCACAATCATGCTGACAGTACTTCTATTCCTATTTCATGTCTCCTAGACTGCCTATTTCTAGTTCTTTGGAAATATAGCCTTTGTTTTTTCACTGTAGGTATCACAAGAAGGAGAACTAAAGGCTTAGTCCTTGTAAAAGTGAAAATAACTGAAGAGCTACACTAGCAGAAATAGAGCTGCCTAGTCTGTGTGTCATTTATGAGAATGGTCAGTGCAAAGTGGTGAAAGAGTGTAAGTCTTATAATAGATATATGTACATTAAGAATAAATTGGGGTCAGTCTGCTTCAAGACTAAAATTGCAGTATGTGAAGCATTTTGTGATGACACGTGAATACTATCTGATCAACAAAGTATTGCCTCTTGCACATGTGTCTAGGCCTGAGAGTGGCTGCTCCTGTTATTGCTTGAAATACCTGCACAGACTTTGAAGAGCAGCCTTCAAAGCTAGAAAGGTTGCTGCTTCCCTCTCTTATGTTTTGATGGTTATTATTATTTTGGCATTCAGATCCTATCAAAGCACAGGTTTGATATCTTCTGGCTCAACTGTTTCTAACTGAATATATGATTATTACAGATAGTTCATAGCAGGCAATGTGGGCCAGCAGCTTGACTTCATGTCATACCAAAGACTGTGCAGCTCCATGATGGTGCTAGCAACTACAGTTGGCAGAATTATGCCCTCATGTGATGCTATCATGTCTCTAAATTCAAGAGAGCCATGCCTTCTCTCTTGGTCAGTGTTAACTGTCAAACCAAGACTTTTTCTTAAGGCATCAGTTTTGTAACTGATGAACCAAACAGCTCTGTGTTTTGAAGTATAGATCAACAACAAATCACCTAAGCTGTGTGGCTTGAGGGTGTACAGAGTGTATTGTGCAATCCAAGACAAGGTGCAAGAAATTTTGTGTACTGATAGTGAAATGGTTTTTCCTTTCCAAAGACCACTCTTCTGTCCCTCAAGCCTCCCCAATAATGGATAGCAGAGAAGGTATTTCGATTGTTCTTGCCCCACCTGCCACCTCCAGTGACATTCTTTATGAACTGCTTTTATCTCCTCTCCTATTTAAATTGCGTGACTTAATATCTCCTGTTTCAGCATGGTTTTTCAGTAACCCTTTCTCCCTGTGTTTAATGTGGAGGTTACAGGCTTGCCAATTTTCCTAATATCTTTGTTTTTTCTAAACAGTGATGTTGAATAAAATGCTCGTTCCATATGTGTTCCTTTGAATTTCCACATCAGTCTGGATAGTGGATGCATTGCTGGTGTTTCAGCGTTCATGAGACTCGTTTGCAATGAGCTTTTTCTGATTTTTTTTCCTTCTCTAACTTCAAATAAATCTAAAACCCTAAAGCTAGATCTGCAGCAAATCATGTAAACCTTGTACACTAACCTGGAGGGGGATCATGCGTGTGTGTACATCACTGAATGAATATTCTTGCAGGAGTTGCTCAGTTGGGATTATGTGAAAACCTGTGCTACTTGAAAGGCAGCTCAAAGACTACCATCAACTCTGGTTTGCAGACAGTTGATGGCAAGATTTCCGTTTGCATTGAAACGTTAATCTCGGCCTCTTCTGCCTGGGATTTTTATTTTAGACTCAAAATAATTACTTATAGGAACCTTTGGGAGACTCTTTAGGATCTGTACTAGCTTGAGTCTGATAGCTCCTTTAGATATTCCTCCTAGACACTGCTTTTCATGGTTCATTCTTACTTCGTGCAAGGGATTTTGGCTGCATTTTCAAGGTAATTTAGAAGTTTAGAAATGCATTTCAATGTAAACTTCTACAGTACCTAAATACCTGATAATTGCTAGGAATAACATATCCATCCGCCTTTAGAAATCCTATTAGGTGCCTCCATATATCTTTAGGTCTGTTGTCTAAGGGTTCCCACTCCTATTATCTTTAAGGACAACCTGTCAGTCTTCAACCCAAGATGCCAGAATAGATGTTGTTACCCAGAGGTTTACAGTCCTACATCAGTAAGGAGATGGAAAGGTCATGTTTCCAGATAAAGGAAGGAACAAGCTGATCCTCATCCATTTGCAAGACCAGTCAGTTTTGATTTCTTCCCTCTGTTCATGTTACTGTTATGCTGAGTAGTGGAAAAATATTTAATAGAATACTGTACAGCAACTTTTCAAAGCATTGCCTGCTTATTATGAAGTTACAGTAAATTGTGGTGTTGATGGAGTATTTGTAAGATGAGCTAATTACAGGTGAAGTAATTGTCTTTGGAGAGGCTAGACGGCTACATCAAACTTCAAATACATTACAACTTTGGAGAATTTCATAGAACTGTAGAATACATTGAAAAATCTAGGTTGGAAGGGACCTCTGGAGATCTTGTACAATGTTCTGTTCAAAGCAGAGCCTTAGACTAGGTTATCCAGGGCTCCTGTCAGTCAGTCTTGAATATTTCCAGTGAGGCACATTTTACCATTTCCATAGGTAATGTGTTACAATGTTTAATTTTTCTCATGGTAGAGTTTGGGGGGGGGGGGTCGTGTTTTGTTTTGGGTTTTGTTTGTTGGGTTTTTTTAATATTCAGATTGTATTTCCCCTGAAGCAATTTCTGCTTGGTGCCTCCATCTTCTATATAACTACCTTCTAGGACTTAGCCTTTTCTGTAGAAGTTTGTAAGAGATGCTGTATACTTCTTTTTCTTTCTTATTTTTTAGTTATAAACCTTAATATAGCACAGGGCAAGTGTGACTGCAGTGCAACTTAAACTGGATTTGTAATTTCAAAAAACTGTATTAGTTCCCAGGCTGAAGTATAATTCTGATGTATGTAAGCACACATGCTTAGCCAATAGTTGAAATATACCTTGAAGAGCGTTTCGGGATCTGTAAACCTCAGCAGCACTGGAGAAAGAAAGCTGGCCCCTAAGTGGGCATATGAAAGTAGAAGAAAAGGCTCAAATTAAAAGTAACATGATTAATCTAATCACAGTCTTTCTGGGTCAGAGCAAAGAGACAGCTGATCCATTACCCTATTCCTGATAGTGATCATTAAAGCTGGCTCAGGGAAAAGTGTGAGAACAAGGCAGGTATTCAATGCCATCTCCCAAGTTCCCAGTGGTTTCAGTTGCCAACCAGTGGGTTATTGATTTAGGTGCTCAGAGTGCACCAAAGAATTAGTGAAAGGGAATTCTGCATAAAATGGACTTTTCACAAGGTTGGATCTGCATCGTCTATGAGGTATCCAAATTCCTGGTGCCAGGCACACAACAAGACTTCACACTTCCCTGCCAGCTAAGAGTTTGGGAGGTCCCCGTTGTATGGAGAGAATTCTTGATTCTCTATCTTATTTCTGCTGTCCATAGATATTGGGCATATTTGTGCTTTTTGCTGTTTCCTTCTTTTCAGAATCCCACCTGTTAAAAGCAAGATCCTCAGCCAAGGATCCATTCACTGCAGGCCCTACCTTGAAGTCAGGAGAATTCTGGGAAGAGAGTTGTTTGGGAGTAGCAGGCAAGACGGTGGGAGTGCATGATGCAGATACTTCCATCAGCAGTGGTGCGTGTTTACTGCTGGTGTGTGTGACAGGGGAAAGTCTGAGGCATCAGAGCCAGTCAGGGTCAGATGAGTATATAAAAGGTTGCACAACAACGCTGTGATCCCTGAGCTGTTTAAGATTCAATAACTGGAAAGAGACACAGGTCAATTTAGGGTCTCTCGTAACAACTTACTGTGTATGTAACCTGAACATACAACAAATATCACCAGAAAGCTGAACCAACTCCAAACTGCAGATTTCTCAATCTTGTGGAATCAGGTTACATCTGTTTGGACTCCTGAAATATTTGTACAAGGGAATGGGGTCAAAGGGTGGAGGGCAAGGCCCTGCCTCCAATGAAAGCCCATACATCACGCTGCAGGAGCTGCAGATCTGCTGTTGTGACCCAGGCTGGACAGACCAGGGAGGGGTTCTGGTGAATTCAGAACTTCCTCAGGCTAAATGAAGGTGAAATGACACCAAATGATCAGTTAAAACATTTTATTCACAGCAGAAGCAAACTGAACTTGGAAGGCGTTAACAGCAGGTGGCGGGGATTCTCTTAACAGGAATTGGCATGGAGCAACCTCAGTGACCCGTGTAACCTGTGATAACCATATACGTCAATTCAGGGAAGAAGGAGATCCCTCCCGTTGGGTCACGAGCTTCAGAGCAGACCCCCTTGCTTTCTAGACTCCTCCTCAGAGAAGGGCCCAGGGGCGGCTGGATCCACTCCTAGTTCCAGACTTGGTCAGCGGTTTATGTCTTGAAACGGATGAGGTGTAGGGATTGTGGAAAAGGAGAAAGAGAGAGTGAGGCAGAGAGAGGAAAAGGAGAGAAAGAGTTCACCAGTCCTGGGTCTAGCATTGGTCCAGTCAGCCTGGAGGTCCAGTTCCAGTGGGCGTATGTGTGGCAGGGTTCAGTTTGTGTCCTTTTAT
>NW_010972556.1:2395511-2395860 GCF_000737465.1 Haliaeetus leucocephalus
ACAGAAGAGGGGGACAGAAGAGGGATGGGATGGCATGGGTAATCATACAGTGATCAATTTATTGTCCAAGCAATAAGAACAAAAAATCCACATAACAACATGTGTCCAATGCTAACGAGCCATTTTCCCCACCTTGTGAGTCCCAAGGACGTTAGGAGAGAGGTCAGTAATGATCCTCCCTTAAGTCAGTCTTTTGGTTGAATTGCTTAGAAAAGTTCTCCAGTCTTGTCTGTAACTTTTGTCATCTTTTAAGGAGGTAGTTGCATTGTATATGGTGAGACAGCATTCTCCATTGGTGAGATTTAACATCCTGTATACCTCATGTTCTTTTAACAATGTCACAAGATTC
>NW_010972556.1:2396425-2396966 GCF_000737465.1 Haliaeetus leucocephalus
CACCTCTCGCACTGTTGGGAGGTCAACCAGAACGGGTTGTCCTGGGTAGTATAAGGGTTTTACTAGGTCTTTTGTTTCCCTTTCCCCTGGGAGTAGGGAGGGGGGGTTTGGGGCAAAAAGTTTGGCACATCCATTTACTCCCCTGTGACTGTTCACCACTATGGCATCGGGGAGCCGTGTAGGCCGTCCAGAATCATGGGGCCTAAGTATATGCTTTAGTAACTTGTTTGTCCTCTCCACTATCCCATTAGCTTGAGGATAGTAGGGGGTGTGAAATACCCACTGTATTCCTTCACCCTTTGCCCATTCCTGCACCACCCCGGCAGTAAAGTGTCTACCATTGTCTGATTGGATCGACTGGGGTTTAGGCAGATAACTGAACCATAGCTTTAATCTTTTCACTGTATTGTCCTCAGTTGCTCTTGCAACCGCTGCCACTTGGGTAAGTCCTGCTACCGCTTCCACCCCAACAAGAACATATTGCTTCCTGTCTGACTTTTTGAAGTGTCCCATATAATTAATTTGCAAAGTCTCCCAGAGT
>NW_010972556.1:2398235-2398502 GCF_000737465.1 Haliaeetus leucocephalus
AACAGGCCTAGAGGCGTGTTGGAGTTCTTTCGTATTTGCAGGCATTTTCACTAGTTCAAGGGTGGTCAAGGTTTTGTGGGGGAATGCACACTGTCCCACCCCTCCACCAGATACCCAAGAACTTCACTTCAGAAGATGGAAGTTGTATCTTTTTGTCTAGAATTTGGAGTCCTAATTTTTCTAGGTGAGCAATTACCTCTGCTTGGGTCTGCCCCACTGCTTTGGTATCAGAGCGCCAATCAATACATCATCAATATACTGGTATAC
>NW_010972556.1:2399258-2400620 GCF_000737465.1 Haliaeetus leucocephalus
TTTGGAGTGCTGATATCTGAGCACCTGTATCTAGCAAAAATGTGACTGGAGTCTTAAAGGGGCCTAGGGGAAAGGTAATTTACAGGTCCCCTTTATCGCTTTCTGTGAGCCTTCTCAAATGGATCCACTGGCCATCCCCTGGCTCACTTGTTTGGGATGGCAGAGGACATTTCCCAACTCGGGGATGTCTAAATCAATCAATTTGGCCCCCTGAGGAGCAGATGAGACCGTGTCCCTGGGTTCCTGGGATCAGGGAGAAAGGTCTTTAAAGTTTGAGGGCAATAGGGCCCCTTTGATTTTGTCCCAGCCTTTCACCAGACTTTCCAGGTTGGGAGTCAGCAACCCGTCCATCACCTCTCTGGGGATTCCCTTTGAGATACCCTCTGTCCACAGTGCATATCTTTTGTTATTGGGAGGCTGTGTAGGTCTGCCTGGAGGAGGGGGTCAAGAATTGTGTGTAGACCTGGTTTTTGTTTCTCTATTCCCTTCCACCCTCCTAAGGTCTGCTTTGTATTTTTTCTCTCCCTGGGTGGTGAATCCCATCTGCCTCCCATAATTAATCAGTTCCTGTGCTACTTCTCCCCATGTCATCTCTGCGGGGCCTCCCCTTCTTCAGGGTCGGGGTACTCTCAAGCGATCTTGTAATTGCATCGCATAAAATTTCAAGGCATCAGGTAGTCCCCTTATAAGAGGATGCAACCTTCCAGGGTCTGTCCCGTGTTGCATGGCGGAGGGCTGTTGCGGAACCAGGAATCGATCATGCATCAGCTGGAGACACGTAGCTTTTTGTATGGTCTCTAAAGTGTGACCCACTGTAGACGTTTTAATTGAAAAGGGGTCTCCTGTCTCCATAGGGTCCAAGCCACCTGCCCAATATGCTACTCTTTGGGTCGAGGACCACAGCTCTCTATTGTCATTTGTAGTTAGAAACCCCCCCAGACCCCAATATCCCCTTGCCTTGTCCTCACTAGGAGGATACGGTCACACCCAGTAAGGGGTACTCTCCACACATACTCACTTTCTGTTTCTTGGGGTCCCCAGGAATATTTTTCCTGAATTTTGGCCAAATTGGTGGGGGAATAGGGGATGATGTAGGTGACAATTTGTTGGGCTCCTCCTTGACCACCATCCACAGCCTCAGTCTTAATCAAAGGCCGCATTGTGGCTTCCCCGGTCCCAGGAGAAAATATTTCCCTTATACATTCTAGGTCTTCAAAAAGGTATGATTTTGATTCCTTTTCCCCATCAGAGTTGGCATCCACATTTTCTAAGTGATCTGGGAGCAGGTTTCATCGAATTGCTCTCTTAATACTCTTTCCCACTCCAGAGCCTCAGTCAAAGCAGTGTGTAGTCTCTGGTTAG